>NC_044501.1:39626238-39643738 GCF_902362185.1 Chanos chanos | reverse complement strand
CAAGCAGGGTCAGATTAGCTCAGAGAAGAGTCAACTCTGAGATGGTTTATAAGAATTACATTACATGTTTGTTTGTTTGTTTGTTTGTTTAGCATTAACATTATCATCACTCACTACAGCAAATGCTGGCTTACAGTTAAAAAAATTATAATCATGGATGTAACGTAATTCTAAAATGAGTTCCACAAATTCTTAAATGGGGAAACGATAGGAAAGAAGATGTAAATAATTTAATCCGTTTGTTTGTTTGCAAAAAACATTTGCTTGGACCATGAAAGCTGCAGCAGGGAATTTTGACTGCAGAATTGGGACCACAAAATAATTTGTTTTGTTGTTGTTTGAATTTGGTTCTTACGAGAGACCTCATAAAGGTATAATGATTTGTAATTAGCAATGATAATAATAATAATAATCATTCTTGTTATTATTCCTAAGACACTTGACATGAAAACATCTTAAAAGAATTTGACAGAGTTAAGCTGATAGTATGTCTGAGATTCATACTACGTTTGGACATTATGCTCCATTCTCTTCTTTGTTTCTGGGTTTGAATAGAGATGGCTCAAGAGACAATGTGTGCGTGTGTGTGTGTGTGGGTGGGTGTGTGTCAGAGAGAGAGAGAGAGAGAGAGAGAGAGAGAGAGAGAGAGAGAGAGAGAGATTCATACAAACACAAAGTTGCTCTTACTGTTTGAATTAGCTTCAGACTGTGTTGGCAGTCCTATCCTGTCTGTGCAAACACAGCCACAGGATAACTCTGTGTCTTTTATCACACACACACACACACACACACACACACGCCCACACACACACACACACATTGCATAACGTTACAAAACATTCCCTTTGAACTACCTGCTTTTTTACTGCACAGACACACACACACAGTAGACACACACACCACACACCCCCTTATTGCATAAAATCATCGTCTAGCAGTGAGTCTGCATTTTTACTCCATTGACACACACCCTGTTTTGCTCAAAGCTTCATTACTGCATAAACATAAACACACACACACACACACACATGTGCATACAAACACACATACATACACACCTAATTGTATGAGTGGATCTTTGAAAAAACAAACCCCACAACACGTAAAAAAAAAATGTTATCACCCGTGACTAAGACAAATTTCAAACTTTGCCCTTGGACATGAATAATTTGTCCTTTATTTCTCCACCAGTGAGAGATCACATCAGGCCAAAGGCCATTCCTACGGAGTATATAACGAATCACCCAAACTCACCAAGCAGACAAAACCGAATTTGGGTTTCTCGTGACAAACCATGTGTTCTTATCACATGACTTTCCTTTTCTGAAGATTTAATCTGTCATTACAATGAATATTTGCTTGTCTGACAATTAAGGAACATCACACATCAAACTGTGTCTACAACAGTTTCTCTACAATTTAAAAAAAAAAAGCTCAATCTCAAGCTTTTCCCTGGTGTTCTCCCACACGCACACACGAAGACACACACACACACACACACACGAAGACACACACACACACACACACACACGAAGACACACACACACACACACAAGTACTCTCTCTCTTTCTTTCTCTCTCTCTCTGTCTCTCTCTCTCTCACTCTTTCTCTTTCTCTCTATCTATCCATGTCTCCCCCACACATCCATGATAAAAGGCCTTTCACGCATGCTAATAAGAACAGAGATACACACACACACACACACACACACACACACACACACAGGCACTTATCAGTTAAGGGACACACAGTGTATTTGACGTGACTGTACTGACATGAATGTTATGTGCGGTCTGGAGAACCACGTGGACTTCTCTTCACGGACACAGCGCTGACCCCGCTCCAGGTGTCGTGGAGACCGACGGCGTAGGAAAATCTGACCTGGTTTTGGCTCGAAACGAGGCCTGGTAAACCGATTGAACTCGCACGTGAACGAAACGGAGGAGCAGCTGACACATCGTAGGAACATTTCTATTGATTTTAATGGCCCATAAGCACACTGTGGACAGGTGGCAAACACACTGTTTGGAGGGAGCTTAGGCGTAACGTTGACTTAGGCGAAGGCCGGGCTTGTTATTGAAGCGCCGGGTCATCCATTAACCCTTAGCCTTGGAAATCTAAAGAATCTCTCAGAAATATTAACAGCGGTCAAAATAGCGGAAGACGCACCGAAGCCCGGACAATCGCTTGCTCAAAGTCGTAAATATTATCTTTATTATCTCGGCAAAGATCCTCAAGATTTCCTATTTCTTGTCAAGACACTCTCACAAGCTCTGTCCACTCAGGGTAAACGTCAGTTTGGCCAGGTGTTTGTAGCATCAGAAACAGGAAGAGCCCAAATAAAACTAAGATCAATCTAATCAGCCCTGGAACTATTTAAGTCTTAAATCGCTTCAATTGCTGGCACCATTTAAATCTTGTACCTGCAATGTCGAGAAGCCGAAATCCAATATTTTTATTCTCTTATACCTGTATAAGGAGATGTAGCAATAAAGGAATCTTGAATCTTGAAATCACATTTCTATTTAATGTCAGGTGATTAGGACACGCTGTTGAATCATCAGATCAGAACAGGGAGGAACATCTGTCAGACGTGATGGATGGATGGATGGATGAAGGTTAGAGAAGACCTGAACCTTGTTCCGGAACATTCCAACATTATTGTTACTGCGTTTCAAAAGTGTCACAGAGATTCATCCTTGCGTGTGCTGGCACTACTGCCCCAGAGTAAGTGTGTGTGTGTGTGTGTGTGTGTGTGTGTGTGTGTGTCTGGTTCCTCACACTCTTCTCTTTAACCCACAGACTGTGTTTCAATTCAAATTTGATCAAATCTTTCCAGGTTTTACGAACAGTGCAATAACAGTGGTTGATGGCATAACACGCGTTGTATGTGTTGGATAATATATGTAACAAAGTCCTTTGTCTTGACATTTTGACCTCATAAATAACTGGACGCTGTTCTAGTTTAGGGCTTTGGCCATTTAAATGAAGTAAGTCGTGTTTAACAGGTTCTTTCAGCTAAAGGCAGATTCCTGCCATAGAAAGCAGGATTTGTTAGAAGACCAAAAAAAAAAAAAAAAAAACCCAATAAAGATAACTACACGATGCATCAAAAGAAATTACTCAATGCAGCATTTGTAATATTTTACATTAAATGATTCTATTTTGTACTGTGCAGGTTGAGACAACACCTTATGAAATTTTATGGGGTTTTGGGATTTCTAGAAAAGAATAAGTTTAACACGGACGATGGTAACATTCCATTGTCGGTCTTAAACTTCGGGCTACGATCCTGTGTGTGTGTGGGTGGGTGTGTGTGTGCGTGCGTGCGTGCGTGTGTGCGTGCGCCTGTCTGTGTGTATGTGTTTTATTGTATAGGCCGGTGTCGTCTGGAAGTCAGTGAGCCCATAATGATAAGTTTATGATCTAACAAAGGAAGTTATTACTTAAAGTGTTTGTATTATATTAGATATCTTTTTTTACTGCACAGTTTCAGACAGCACATTACATTTTTCTCTTGTTCCAAAAAGATTATAGTCTTTTTGGCCGAACGAGTTAGGTGGTGACACGTCAGTACCAATGTTTTTTCCACTTAAGCCTCAGGTATTATTGTTTAAAGCAAATGTACGCCCTCACACATTATGTGGGACAACTGCTTTGTGTACATACATGTTATGCCCCCAGAACCCTTCCAGAAACACACAGGATATGGGTCATATTTACCGGACTGAGACAAACAGGCTGATGTGACGCATTCGCGTGACCGTACCTTCTAGCGTACCAATAACTCACTGTATATTCAGGAAAACAACAGACTTTGAACAAACTTCATGATTCAATGTTTGCACAAGATAAGAAAACAGAAAACACATGTTACTTTAACACATGCGATATTCAGGCAATTAACCAACATCATTTTTTTTTTTTTAACTAATGAAACACTCACACACTGCAGCGTGAGAATGATCATTGAAACCTGGGACTTAAGCACCTTTCCCGAGTGAATTATTAAACTTTATCAAAATGAGCCTCCTCTTCTCCGTAACTGCATTACAGGTTGGCCAACATTTTGATGGACGCCGTGTCCGTTGCTGTCCCTTCCTCTTTTACGTCAGGGGGTGTGCGGTGGGCTTCCAAAGAGCGCCTCTGCGTGCATTTGCGTCAGAAAAGGAGAGGGGGGGGGGGGTTACGCGAGGCCGGGGTCTATAAATACAACGACAGCGTGGGACAGTGACGAGGAACCGTAGTGAGAGAAGCATTGGAAGAACTTGGGGACAGAAACAACATCAGTCTGTTTATTTATTCATTTTTGTCACATATTCGTTCTTCAAGAACAGACCTTTCGCCGGCGGACTCGAGTTGTAGCGTTCACAGTTGCTGAAAATCTTAAGAATTTTTTTTTATTAGTTTTGTGAAGAATTCGAAAAGTACTATTTCAAATATGTTTCCTGAGGCCACCAGCGGGTAAGCGACTTCTAATTCATTTAACTTTCTGTAAATAGGAACACCAAACACAATGTCCTCTTTGTACCAACTTTCTCCTTGTGTTAAATACTGACTTACCAACCCAGGGAAAATACACTTCAAATTTTGCGACGGCATATAAATGATACGCTCTGTACAGTAAATCTATTGCATGGCATGACTCCAGAGTGGGCATGATTTCAATGGCCTTTCCAGGGAACGGCATATAAAGGGTGGCCTTAATTTAGAGCAGGAACACGTGCACACTAAATTTCTTTACCAGATCTACCAGATCTTTACCAAACAACCAAAATCGAAACATTACTTTTTTGCCGAGTTTGTTGAATTTGGTCGCATACGTGGCGGGTTCAAGCCTTTGACAGGTGCCAATTTTGACGCGTGTTGCGATTGCGTCAGAACCAAGCGTCCTCCAGCTGTTGGTAGATTTTTATTTCCTCAGGATAGCCTTCATTTAATTAGCGTAAACCAGCCAAAAGAGCTGTAAGAAGCATATACTCTCACCAGCAATGTGTGAAAATATGTGTATCGAACAATTCTTTCTCCCGTGAAGACTTTTGCGCAACTAGTATTTCAACTTTAAAGCAGTTTTCTGAGGTCCAGACTGAAACACATGGGGTTTTATTTTGGTGTAGACTGTTAAGCTGTCAGGGTGTAGTGCTTAAAATAACCGGATTCACTGTGATGGCTCCAGTTACATTATTACCATATATTTTTTACTCAGCGTGTCGCTATGACGTTCCATAGTTTTAATACATTTTGCCTCCAGGCAAACTCTCTCAGTGTGACTAACGCGGTCACATTCTTTGCGTTTGAGAAGAGTTCGCGAAGAACTTGTGAACTTAAAGACCTCGCTCATGTGAGGTAGCGAATAAGTATCACCTTTCGATTAGCGCAGGCAGAAATGTATAACTACGCTTTTGACTCCAATGGAATGTAAGACCTTGGCTTCATAAGTAGCATCCTCAAGTTTGTGGGAACTTAAAAACCGTGATGATGCTATAATATACCTTTACTGATACGCATTTAATCAGTCACATACTCTTGTAGTCATGTGAGTGGATGATCTCATAGGGAACTCTTTGATGGTTCTGTGTTCCAGGTATAGCTACGAGGATTGCAGGGCCACGGCCGATTGGCTCCTTGCTCAGACAGCCATACGCCCCCTGGTGGGGATTGTGTGCGGCTCAGGTATGGGAGGGCTAGCTGACATGCTCAAGGATCCCGTCATCTTCAACTACAGGGACATCCCGAACTTCCCCCAAAGCACAGGTATATGTGTGTGTATATTGAGATGCCTGTTATCATTATTCAGTATGTAGATAGCATTCAGTTGTTAATAGGGCAGCTGGTTAATAACTGTACTTTTGTTTCTGTGATGGCATGATTTCTGATATCATTGTGTCCTACCTGTAATTATTATAGTAATTATCAATATTTGCTCATCGATCACTGCATTGATTGCGTTTTACTACGAACTGGACACGGTCTGACCGGTGACTTTGGGGCTGATTTGGTGTCTGTGTGTTGTAGTTCATGGCCACGCAGGACGGCTGGTGTTTGGGACCCTTAAAGGGAGATCTTGTGTTTGCATGCAGGGCAGGTTCCACCTCTATGAGGGATACCCCATTCAGAAGGTACATTGTCAATGGACATTCCCCATTATTTTTACATTTAATCAAGCTCACTTTATTTTAAGAAAGGATCATCTAAAATGTATACTTATACTGCCCTAAGAATGGTAGTTTAAGGACAATTTCTCAATTCAATTTCAATTTCCCACTGAATCTGTCTGTTATGAAATAAAACATAATGAAAAATTAATTGGACTAATTGTCTGATTTTGTGTGGGATGAGTGAACTGAATCGAATTATACATCCGTATGTTACAGATCACTCTGCCGATGAGAATATTTAAACTGTTGGGAGTTGAAACAGTGATGCTGACTAACGCAGCTGGCGGCCTCAACGAGGACTTTAAAGTCGGAGACATCATGGTCATCAAAGATCACATCAACATGCCTGGATTTGCCGGCAATAACCCCCTATCAGGGCCCAACGATGAAAGGTGTGTAGCACATCTCTGAAAGTATGTTGCATTGTGTTATTCAGACCACATGTTATGTCCAGTGTAGTTATACAGGTAGAGAGAGGCAGGGTCGGTTTAACTGTACTCTCGTTACTTAACGCTGCTTTTTCCCCAAAAGTGCTCCAGGAGCCCAATAGCTCCACACATTTTAGGTCTTTACCATCACAGTTCAAGGCCTTGATAATTAGCCAATGAACTGAAACAAGTGTGTTAGATAGAACACAGAGCGTTTTGTGGTATCCTGCCCTTAAGGAGAAGGATTGAGTAACAGTGATTATGAACTCTGATAGAAGTCTTAAAGAAAAGGCTGTTTCAAGCATTTTTTTTTTTCAAAATGAGAGAACCTATGACTTAGATTTCACAACCACGTAATAAAGCAAACCCTTGACTTATCCAATCAAGTTGGCACGCATCCAGCAAAACTTTAAACGCAGGCATCCTAGTCCTATCGTTTATCAGCTTGACTGAACCCGTGGAAGGTCCTCGTCCCATTTTTGTGCGAAGAGTTCAAACTGAATGTTCGCGTCGGTTTTTCTTTTTCAGGTTCGGCGTACGGTTCCCTTGCATGTCGGACGCATACGACCGCGAGCTGCAGCAGATGGCGATGGACGTCGGAGCGGAGCTCGGCTACAGCGATTTCCTGCGGGAGGGCGTGTACTGCGTTCTCGGCGGGCCGTCTTTCGAGACGATCGCTGAATGCCGCATGCTCCACAAACTCGGAGCCGACGCAGTTGGTAAGCGTACTTCTAAGATAACGACAGTAAATGTTTTTACGATCAGATAATGCCCAGAATGACAAAATAATTTCATTTTAATCACAGGTTAATAATCGCAGGGGTTAATCTCTTCAATCTCATCTGAAAAAAATGCCTTTAAATTAATACTCAGAATAGAATCCCAATTAGCAACAAAATATAGTGCATGCCAAGGCTTTCTCCGTTTCCAGAAACGTAACAGTACAAATTTAAATCCTGTACAATGAGAATAAATAAACTCATATTTCCTTATAGTTATCGTAAATAACCTCAGAAAAATGTTTCCCCTGCTGTTAATTAAGACGTTTGAGAAGTACCCTGCCTTCACTCTCTCTCTGACTTTCTCAGGTATGAGCACAGTTCACGAGGTGATAGTGGCACGTCACTGCGGAATGCGTGTGTTCGCCCTGTCTCTGATCACCAATAAAGCCGTGATGGACTATGACAGCGAAGAGAAAGCCAATCATGAGGAGGTCCTACAAACGGGAAAGCAGCGCGCCGAGCAGCTGGAAAGACTGGTGTCCACCATGGTGATGCGCCTCGAGCACAACAGCAACTACGCTTGACTGTTCTCAGATCAGTCCAGAGCCGACGAGAGACCACCGATTCTTCAAAGCCGACGAGATCTCACGTGCGCCTGTTTGACTGATCTGATCCCAGATCAGTCATGAAGCGCTCACCTTACAGATCCCTTTGATTTCTTGTTTTCTTCTTTTTTCTTTAACAACCTGTACATTCCTGTAATGGGCAACAAGGAACGTGGAACTCTATAAGCGACCTGTAAATGTCTCAGTAACTTTAATACTGATCTTTAATGTGGTGTATATGTCTTAATTTAGCCTGCAATCTTCTGTATTTTGTTTTTGTTTGTTTGTTTGTTGGTTTGTTGGTTTTTTGATTAACTTATCTGGTGAATGTTAAAAGATGTACAGTAGGAGCCTGTAAGATTCTTATTTCTTGTTTCTATTTCTCTTATTCTTTTTTTTTAAACATTATTACTAAAGTTATTATTTATTTCACATTCAAACACCTCTGTGTTTTCTCTTTTTTGGGGGGGTGGGGGGGGGGGGGTGAGGCTGTGACCTTTCATTTTCAAGATTCCGGCATAAAGCAACATTATCATGATTGCATTTACAAAACCAGGAGCTAGGAGTTATTATACACATAATACTAATAATAGTCATCTCACACTGATACTAGCTAAAGGTAATTATTTGTATAACCTTGAGGAATGAGAAGCAGTTTGTTCTGATAAGTGCCACTTTTGACATGTAATCTAGGTGGTCCTGGAAGCCATCAAACCATTCAGGCGTGGCAGCTGATACCTTTGGACAACTAGAAAGTAACGAAATGCTTAAAAAAAAAACGACTCCTTTAATGCCTGATATGTTTAAAAATGACATTTTTTTAAAGAACGCTTTGAATGACACAAAAGACGCAGTAAAATGAAAGCAAAATCTTACAACCGAGTTTCATAACCTGTTAAGGCACCAAAAAACAAAACGGCGTCAAAAAGAAAAAAAAAAAATCTTTTTTTTTTTTTTTCCCCGTTTACTTGGTTTCAAGTTCAGAGGGATCTTTGTTCTTAGCAACATGAGTCCACTGGTGAGTCTTAAGATGGCTCCTTTGCCGGAAAGACTTGTTACACCGATCACATTTATGGGGTTTTTCCCCCGTGTGAGTAAGACGGTGTTTCGCCAGAGAATTCGCTTGTCGAAAACTCTTACAGCACACCTCACAAGGATAGTTCTTTGCTCCAGTGTGAATGAACTGATGTGACTTCAGAACCGATTTAAAAGGGAATCTTTTTCCACACACGTCACATGAAAACGGTTTGTCTCCAGAGTGAGTCAGAAGGTGCGTCTTCAGATGCGTTCCTCTCCTGAAACCCTTACCACAGATCTCGCAGCAGTAGGCGCGGATACCCGTGTGCAGCTGCTTGTGCGATTTGTAGCTGTTGGCGTGGATGAAGCTCTCTCCGCAAACCTCACATTTGAAAGGCTTCTCTTTGGTGTGAATCCTCTCATGGGCTCTGAGGTTGCTCTTTTGGGCAAAGCTCTTTCCACAATGAGAGCAACTGTGGGGCTTTTCTCCCGTGTGGACTCTCTGGTGGTAATCCAGATACGATTTTGTGAGAAAACTTGCCCCGCACTCCTTACAGGCGAACGGTTTTTCCCCGCTGTGAGTCTTCTGGTGGGCTTTTAAGATACTGGAGAGGAAAAAAGTCTTCTCGCACACGGAGCAACTGAACGGTCTCTCGTCGGAGTGACTGGCCATGTGGTTTTTCAGGTGATTCGGACGATGGAACCGTTTCTCGCACAGGACGCAGACGTGGGGTTTTTGGACTTTGTGGACTTTCCGATGGGCTCTGAGCAAGCTTTTACTGCAGAAAGTCTCTCCGCAATCAGGACATCCGTGCGAAATGCCATCACTGTGAAAGTTTTTCCTGTGCCTTCTCAGATTGTTAGCGTAGGTGAAGGTCTCTCCGCACTGTTCACACTGGAGCTGTTTCACCTCTGACTGATTCTTCAACTCAATCTCCAGGTTCTTCTCTGTGCTGTCATCCAACACCGGGTCGACCGCTGAATCACAACCTTCTGGAATGACGCTTTCCTCTGACACAGCAACCTTCAATGTCATATTCACTGGTTCGTCAATAGAATTGAGGATATAGGCTCCTTCCTCCTGACCATCACGCTGGCAGCCGACTGCAGTTTCACCTTGACTAGATGTCAACGTTCCTGACAATCGGAAACATAATTTGAAAGTTACATTTTTCCTCAACAGCTCTGTCACTGATAAGTACAAAAAATACTCAGTAAGGATGGTCTGATAGAGCAAATTAAAATAAAATGAAAATATAAACCTTGTGTAGTGGATGGCCCATATGAAACCTCCACTTGGTCTGCTTCACAGTCAGCACTTTCAGGTTCAGCTTCCTCAACATCTGTTGCCTGCAACAAAAACACAGATTGACTCTTTGGAACTAAAAAATAGATATGTTAAAATGGTTCAATGTAATGTACAACATACCTCCACAACCTGAGTAGGACCATCTTCGAATTTTACAGTGGCAGAGGGACTGAAGTTTACATCTTTCCCCGATGACGCCAGTGTCTGTGAGTGACCTGAAACTGCTAGACCTTGTGAGAAGAGAAACAATATTATAACGTTACAAGACAAAAGTATTAAAACACACGTAGCCTTATCGCCCGACCGAAACTTACTCTCCCTCGTCGTTGTATCTTTATCTGCGGCTCCATTTGGCCGGTGCCTCACGCGTCTTAGCTTTTTCTTCTTCCCCGGCAAAGTCAGCTGACTTTCAAGCAACCTCAACTTCCTTTTCAGTGCATTGTTCTCTTTCTGGTAGCGGGAAATTTTCTCTTGGGGTCCAACGCCTTCATCAGACACGAGCTCGGTGATTTGTGCGGTCGCTGATTTAGCTAATCTTCTCATAAATGAGGTCAATCGCCTCTGTGAGGAGAGAGTTAAATAGTAAGTCTCGTGCACTGTCGCTACGATACGTGTGATCTAAACCATTGTGTGTCGACAGAGAGCAGAAATAGACATCTTCAGTTTACTCACCAGTCTAATGTCATTCTTTAAACTACAGTCGTTCTCCGAAGGCTGACTGTTGTTCCGACGATTAATAGCAGGAGTAATCCCAAACCGGCAAATTTCTGATAGTGTAGCTGTGACAAAATTCTCCATAATGGAGCCCAGTTGTTTGTGAAAAGTAGAAGGATGCGTCATACTCGTGCAGACGCCGACTCAACGTCATTCAAACTTTTGAAAAACACTATATAAAGATGTACTACATGTGCCAATTGCGAGATAGAATGTAAGTACACTGTAACACTTCAACTTTATCTGACCTGGCTCATAGGAACAGTAAAACAAGTAGCGGGTCAACGTTTTACCTTCCGGAATGAAAATGTCAAAATAAAAGTTCCGAATTCAAACGCGTGAGGTCACATGAAATCGCGAAATCGGAGAGCAAAAATAACTGTAGTTTTTTATTGCCCACGAAGCGTTGAAATATCCACGTGCATGAAATCATTAACATGACGAAAGTGGATAGCTATAAAACTTAAGCATACAAACGAGATTCAATTATTACGTCAATATCTTAACAAAGAATGGCACGTTTTTTAATTCAGCCCAAACCTTTTCAAAACAATGCTAAGAGATCTTCCAATTCAAAACATATTCATATGCATACAAGCTTGTATTTACAACGCCACTCAAAAGCATCATACTTGTATTCAAAAGAGCACTTTTTTAAATGAAAGGCAACATAAAACACTGAACATTATGTTGGGGTTTGAAGTGTTGTACAGTTCATGGTTTGTAATTTTTCAGCTGTTCCAGGAAGCCTGGGTTTGGACGTATAGAGGGTCGAGCCAGCTTAACTGTTTTACAAGCTTCTTCAAATGACATTCTCTCTGATGACATCAGGTAGCCTATGGCAACGGAAGCAGAGCGGGAAACTCCTGCATTACAATGCAGAAGAACAATTCCATTCTGTGAAGTAAGGACACATAAATGAATTGTCTCATGGGAAAAAAAATAAAAATAATATGAACATTTACTGTCTTGCACGTAGTGCATATGCACACAAACACATCTTGCGAACATACACGCAATCTTACAAATAATTACAACAAGAGAGAACACAAAGAGACAGACAGGCTGAGAGACAGACACACAGATACACTGTGTACATTACCACGTGAGAAATCTCCTCCGTAGTCAGTCAGTCTCTCTCTCTCTCTCTCTCTCTCTCTCTCTCTCTCTCTCTCTCACTCACTCACTCACTCACACACACACACACACACACACACACACACACACACACACACACACACACACACACACCTGTTCTCTAACTTGATCGATGAATTCAAAACACTCCGGAAAACAGGAGGTGATGTCTGTCTCTGGAAGATCTAACATGGTCACGGTTTTGTAGGTGAAAAGTTCGGGAAAGGCATTTTCAACCCCATAGGCCACATTCAGGACGTGTGAAACCTGGAACAAGACGAGTGCAAGAAAAAGTCAGCATGTGGAAATAAGTGAGTAAGTTATACTGTCAGTTTCACCATAACCACTACAAAGGTTGTTGGAACGAATCGTTCTATTAATAACCTGGTCTTGATGACCTCATTTATTCCCACAGTGACGCCTTCATTGCTCTACAAATATAATAATGATGCAAACACAGATATCATCTCAGTTAATTCGGACACGTGTCAATTTACCTTAAATTTCCTCAGTGTGTCAATATCTTGCGCAGCATCCTGGGAGGCTAAACAGTTTGAATAGGACGTTATTACCGGTAAGGAATTCTGAGGCAGTACTAGATTTCGCAAGTGTATGTATAAACAGGCTCACAATTTTACTGTACAGAAAGATCAAACATCTTACAGAGAAGAAGAAACGGCTTAACAGTGCCAACTTGTAGATCCAAGCTCAGGTCCTGTACAAATCCAAATGCATTGCCTGTTGTACTATCCTCGGTGACGACAACGTCTGTTCCGCTTCGAGATTCTATAATTCTTTTCCCCGTAACCGTTGTTACTCGTGTGGACTGTTTCTTTAAATGTGCCTTGGAGAAACCCTGTATTTCTTGTGCTAGAGATTTCATCACGGCACGTTTAATAAGCATTCATATTAGCTACTCCACTCGCAGTTATTAAACCATCTGCACGTTCTGCAATCGAAGCAGTCACGTAAGAAAACATCGACTACAACAAATGGGGGATCCACTTACTAGTTACACCCTAATACGTCAAAATAAAAGTCCTTACCTTTGTCGCAAAAGATCAAGTATTTTGAAGAATTAATTACTGTCAGGCTGGAATTGTCGAGCAGGTATCACGTTGATACCTAATTTTACGACAGCTCCATCCAAGGATACAAATCAGTGTAGTTGCACATCGAAACAGACCCCAAAGTATTTCTGTTTAAAAAGTGTTTATTGAAAACAAGCATACTGAAAGGAAACGGTGTGTACATAACTGACATTCAAACAAATTCAGCACGTGTCTGCCAAGATGTAAACAGAAAAATTGATTGCATAAAATACTGCTTAAAAATTGTTTTGGCATTCAGTATTTAAAAAAGATGTTAAAAAAAGACCTCTATGGAACTACCTCTACGTTGCTGTCTTCGTAGTCTTTTATCACTCTTTCCACTATCTCTTGACTGTACAGAATTCAGTATCCCTTCCATCATAAGAATAGGCATGATGGTCCCTTTTAACAATCCCATTATAAAACGCAGAGCCTGCACTGTCCATTTCAAGGAAATTTTTTTTTTTTTTTTTGGCACGTGAAAAACATTATTGTGAGATATACAATGCATTAACAAGTGCCTTTGTACAACAGCATTCATTATGTGTGAACATGATTCAAAGTATTACTTTTTATACAGCAGAAACATGTCTCATAAAACTTCATCGTCAATCCACTGTAAACATTCCTCTTTCATGATTGGGCTCTTGGTGATGTGGCTTTGATTGAACAGGAAGTAAACACAGAGTGGCTTTTTAAGGATGGCATTCTCGCTAAAAATCGATAACCTAAGCTGATTTGGCAGTCTTAAAAAAGAAAGATGTAAGTGTAGAGCTTAATTCAAAATCCATGTAAGTGGAAAAAAAAAAACCCACATGTCTCCCATATAAAAGTAGGAGGGGCTTCATTTTCTCTTTTGGCTGAGAGAATGAGTGGCACCTTTCTGAAATTGGCACATGCTCTGACAATTGTCTTTGTAAACACAAAAGAGAGGCTTAAAATGATATGAAGCTGGGAACCCGCCACCAAAGTAAAGAAATGGAAGATGAAGGCACTTCAGAGAGGGGGGGGGGGGGGGGGGTCAGGCAAAGACTGGATGCAGTGTATAGAGGCAGGCTGGCTTCTGGGAGGCCCTCTAGGCAAACATAGTCAAGGAGATCCACTGTAAACAACCAGAAACGATACAATCAGACCACACATACTGTACATACTACATGCACTGTTGCATCAAAGCTGGTGAGAGAACGGGTGCTTGTGAACCAGCTACGAGGCCGCTGTGAAGATCATTCGTATTAGGACGCTATCAAAAGCTAGATGAGATCTGATCGACTCTGTTTTATAGTCTCTACAAACCTGGAAGAAGTTTAGCGATATCACTCCGTCGGCATCCGTGTCCAACGTCTTAAAGGTCTCTGAAAAAAAAAAAACGGCTGAACGTTACCACAGAATTCTGGGAGCTCATTCAGAACAAGGTATCACCTTAAGATCAGCCTCCAGTGCAAACGAGGGTTTAATTAACATACAATATCATCTAGATTTGATTCGGTTCATCTATTTGAATAAAATACTCGGGGCGAGATACGATTGGTAAACATATCCGGGTACGTCTAATCCGGCTGCCAATGCTCAGATCCTCGTTTCCATGCGTAAAGCTGTTACTCACTGAACATGGTCTCCAGTCGGACGAGGCAGTTGACAAAGTTGTCGAAATCGACAGAGAAATCTTCTTCTGTGTATCGAAGAATAATCAGCTGGAACAAATGATTTGTCAGCTTGAAACCTGAAAGGGAAATTAAAGAAAGGAGACGAGAGTAAGTATAAGGATGGATGGATGGATAAACAAATGAGAATATGAGAGGGCAGATGGACAGATGCGTGATGGATGAATGGATGAATGGATGAGTGGATGGATGGATGGATGGATAAACAAATGAGAATATGAGAGGGCAGATGGATAGATGCGTGATGAATGGATGGATGAATGGATGAGTGGATGGATGGATGAGTTGCCGCAGAACTTTACCTGCTGCTTCAAGAGCCATACGCATCTCGTAGGAACTCATGGTCCCGGATTTGTCCAGATCAAACTGCCTGAATATCGTCTGAAACGGCGAAAAAGAGAGTGAGAGACTGACACAGAGAGAAAAAGAGAGAATAACCAGTTCATCTGGATGAGGCATGAGGGATAGGGACTGTGCATTATGGGAGAGCTACTGCAGACTAGAGAAATGAAATCACAAGAATCACACACACACACACACACACACACTCTCACACACACACACACGCACACAAAACATAAAGAGAATGATGTCGTCCGGACAGGAAGACCTGATCTCACCAGGTAATGTTTAATCTTCTCCCAGAGTACGTGGAACTCAGTGAGTCCTAGTTTTCCGTTGCCGTCTTTCTGCACAGGGACATCAAGGAAAAACAAACAGAGTCCAACAGAGACAGACGCGCACAGTCAGACAGACAGGACAACAGCGCAAATACGTAGGAAGGATACATCCATAAGGTTGATCATACTGCGACAGGCCTCCTTCCCAAAGCCGTCTGTCTTCAGATCCTTGTCTGCGAGACAGAGAGATACAAGCTCAATCTTTCAGCAGTCTGTTGGGTTCATACACTAATCTTACTGTGATGAAGTTGAAAACGGAATACTGATCCAAGAACAGTTCACTTTGCGGACGTGAACGTCTCTGGAATCAGTATTCAATGCATGTGTGCCCCATTCATTTAGACTCACGTTTGCTGATGACCCTGTTCAGTATAGTCTGCAGTTCATTGGTGCTGATCTCCATGTCCTACACACATACACACACACATACACACACACAGAGGGAGACAGAGAGAGAAGGAAAGAGTAAGAGAGGAGGCGTACCGTCTGGCTCTGCGTGACATCTTTAAACACATTCTGATTGCTCTCACCGATCCAGCCAGCTGTCTGAACAGATTCTTAAATGCAGCGTCAATCTGACTCTCATCAACCTGGGGCTGAACGAGAGAGAGCGAGAGCGAGCGAGCAAGAGAGAGAGAGAGAGAGAGGGAGAGAGAGAGAGAGAGAGAGAGAGAGAGAGCGAGCGAGAGAGAGAGCGAGAGAGAGCGAGAGAGAGCGAGAGCGAGAGAGAGAGAGAGAGAGAGAGAGAGAGGCGGTCAGTATCTGTATTAAAGATTTCTTGGCTCACATGCTTGAGCTCATCTCTCTTTCTGTGTTTTACCTCTGCCGGGATATCTGCTGTCACTTTATCATCCAGCTCCCTGATGCAGAACAGAAAGGAAACAACATTTAGGACGGCGTTTATCGTCTTCATCAGTCTGTTGCTGTTCATTTTGTCTTCCTCTCTCCTCCATGATTAGCTTCCTTCATTCTGACTTTACTAACTCATCTCTTTTCAGAGCCTATCTTTTCATCTCTGCTCAAGCTGCTTTTTGCCCTCTCGATCGGATATCCCGGAATACACTCACTCTGAGTTGGCTGGCTTTTCGGAGAAGACCCTCAGGACGAAGTCGGCCTCTCGGTTGGGTTCGAAGGTGGAGGGGATGACGATGTACTCCCCGGCGGGCAGGCTGAAACGCGTGCTCACCTCCCGCAGGTTGATGAAGAGCTCGGAGCGAGCGCTGGACGCATGAGTGAGGAAGAAATCCCTCTTCAGGTGAATTCCGGACCTTCCCACATACTACAAACACACAAACACACACACACACACAGAGAACTGAGACTAAGCCACTAAGTCCATTCATTTGTTGTTATTATTATTAGTAGTAGTAGTAGTAGTATTGGTATGGATGTTGTTGTCTGTCTATTATGTTCTATATTATAGGAGCATTTTTTGCAATGGGTCACTATACATTTGGCTCAGATTTTACTTGAGTTATCTAAAACTTCTAGGTTGAATAAACTACATACAGTCACTCAGTGGAGTTGAGTAAACTACATACAGTCATTCAGTAGAGTTGAGTAAACTACATACAGTCATTCAGTGGAGTTGAGTAAACTACATACAGTCATTCAGTAGAGTTGAGTAAACTACATACAGTCATTCAGTGGAGTTGAGTAAACTACATACAGTCATTCAGTAGAGTTGAGTAAACTACATACAGTCATTCAGTAGAGTTGAGTAAACTACATACAGTCATTCAGTAGAGTTGAGTAAACTACATACAGTAGCTCAGTAGAGTTGAGTAAACTACATACAGTCATTCAGTAGAGTTGAGTAAACTACATACAGTAGCTCAGTAGAGTTGAGTAAACTACATACAGTAGCGCAGTAGAGTTGAGTAAACTACGTACAGTCATTCAGTAGAGTTGAGTAAACTACATACAGTAGCGCAGTAGAGTTGAGTAAACTACATACAGTCATTCAGTAGAGTTGAG
>NC_044501.1:39593738-39623738 GCF_902362185.1 Chanos chanos | reverse complement strand
GGAAATAGGCAAGTAAAGGCAAAAAAAAAACAAAAACGGTAGGAGTCCAAAATCTGCCAAGACCAGAGATGAGAAATCCCGTTGTAAAACCTACAAATTTTTCCATGGTTCTATGTATCCAGCTCTGAGTGTGCTGTTTCACTCACGAGTACTTATGGCATCTGTACTTGTGTGTGAAGCACTTTCAGCCTCGGTGTCATTAATCATTTACAGTAGGTAATATTTCATAGCCAAATCTGAAGGAGAAGGGATGCAAAAATACACCGCAGACAAAGCCTCTTGTCTAATTAGCATATTCTAATTAGATTAATTAGCATAGCCAATGACGTTCATTAGGCACATGATGTCATTTCTTACGTCTATGGAGCAGCCCAGCAGTGAGCCTCTTTCGATGGCTCTCCCTATGATGCTGAAGAGGTCACGGGGGGGTTTGAGCAGTTCGTACATCTCCGTCACCCCCCCAGTAAAATCCTCGAACCCCTCAGACGTGCTGCCGCCCGACAGCGCCTCATAACAACCGTTCAGCCTGAAACACGGCGTTCTTGTGTTAGATATAGATAACTACAGGACACGCATGATCACGTACCTCATATGACCACGAGGCAGTAAAGCTGGCATCTTAAAAGTGATAAACTACAAATATTAAAGGCACCCCCTGACACTCTATCAATATGTAAGACATACATTTATGCACTGGTATTATCATATCCATTCTTGTAAGAGCATGGCTTCACTGTTCTTCTGAACACAACATAAAATGCATCATCGTTCCACAGATATTGAAGGTATATGAGCTAAAACACAAAAAAAGTTTTCATTTTTTTTTCTTCTTTCAGGCACTGTCTTTTCCTGCGTTGTTTTCTAGCTTCCCGAGCTTCTTCACTTACTTGGCGTAAGCCTTCTCCAGCAGGGCGCTCCAAAACTCTCTCCCCTCCGCCGAGTGCACGAACACCAGTTTTCCATCTTTCACTGGCAGCCGGTCGTCAATCACCACGTCCACCCATTCTCCAAACTGCCAGAACTGCAGACACGCACACCGGGTCAGTTACACCATACAAACACCAGGGGGCAGACTTCTCGCTTTCACGTTAAGCAAGTGAATGAGTTACACAGTAAAAAAAACAGGAACTGAAGACACAACCACACACACACACACACACACACACACACACACGGGAAATGGGCAAAATGTTGAGCAATCCAGTGAGGTCTGCTGAACTCCTCCCTACTGCAATAGTCTACTTGTGGCAAACTCCTTAAGTTAATCTGATCTCTTCAGTAGATTAAAGCCTCAGATCGGTGTGTGTGTGTGTGGAGAATGAGGACAACGAATACCATCTCACAATACAACCAGATACAAATATTCACACCTCAATCCTGTAACTACACTAGATTACACATCAGCTTACACTGAAAAGTGTCTCAGCGACCAGTATTAAGTAAGTTACTTCATATGAGTGCTTATCGTGTATTTTCCTGTTTCCCCGCGCTTTAAAAGAGTTTACGCTGCACTGTGGGTGTGAGGGTGTGTCATCTCTGAGGCTTGAGGGTGCTAGCTCGCCTCTGGTAGAGCGCCCGTTTGAATCTGAGCGGTTTGCATGTGTGCAGGAGCGGAGAGAAGCACAGAGCCTGAGGGCTCTTAATGTACATGTTACACACGTTCTGGTGTACCAGAAAGAGAGAAAGAGAGAGAGAAAGAGAGAGAGAGAGAGAGAGAGTGTAAGGCACGGCAGAGGTATGGGGTGGGCGTGGGCCTTGCGTTTTACGGCCGGCGGACATAACGGGGAAGATACGCCCGAGTGCGCCGAACAGCCGTGTCACCTCGCACAGCCATTACACGCCGTCAGTTTCTCACGCTTTCCATACAGACTTTTCACAGAATCAAAACCAGCTCTCGCTCACGGGTAATCGCACAACCACGTAACGCACTAAATCTCACGTATTTATGCTCCTACAGATTTCCTGTCTAAACCAGAGAACTTAAACAGTGAACGCGTTAAAATATCATCCACCACACAACTAAATCTACTCACGATAACTACAGATGAGACAGAGAGAGAGTACAGAATTATTTCTGCATGAGTGTAAATTGCAATTCACAGTAACACGTGATGCTACTACATCGTGGCGACTTGTAATTTAGTGTAAAATAATCCGTTATACTTTCACTGTAGTTACAATTCACAAGAGGGCACATTTAGTTTTCATTTTGCACTGTTCATTTCATATCGACATTACTATGACACGCTGTGTAGACCAAGCCCATTCACATTCTGTATATAGCTGTGATACATGATAAAAGTCGCATCCAAATGTAATTCAATCTTCCTCCCCGGTGACTTCACCTCAAAACTGCTACGCTAAATATGTCCACATGGCACCAGAGCGCAGGAGTGACTTTGGTTCTACTTTGTTTATATCTACAGGCATAATAGAAAACATTCTAACATTTAGATTATAGTAACCACGGTGATGAGCACCAAAGCTTGAAATAATGTAACAAAACAATGGTACAGTGGAAGCAAACATTCCGCTCTGAGGTAGGTCTCCATAACTCCCTTTATGACATCACAGTGTTCTCCTCCATTTGTTTTTTTCCTGGCCGTTCTTTTTTAGGTCTGCAGGACTGCTAATTCAGATAAACAGTTTAAGGTGCTCCGCGTGTGTGTGTGTGTGTGTGTGTCCTAACACTGCTCAGTGCTGTTCCTGATTACAGCTCAGTGAAGCACAATGATCTGCCTGGCAACACACCAGACCGTGTTTTCCCCAAACAACACACACACACACACACACACACACACACAAATGTACAAGTTTGTGCATTGCATTTGTGAGACTTTATTTATATATAGTTCACTCCATGCGGCAGTAACACTATGCTGAATTCACTGATATAGGCCTACAGCTCAGTTTACACTGCAGCTAAATAGGGGCACCTATATTTGAATTTGATCAGTCTGCAGTCAAACTCTGGTACAGTAGACAAAACAAACACACTGTCCCATTCTGTATAAATACAGTCACTGGCTGTAGGAACATTACAGCTCACTGAGTCAGTCTGGAATCTATCAACACCACTGACTCACAGGATTCCCCCACCGGACTGTCCCTCAGCTGTGAACCTCCCAACCAATATTCTCTGTGTGTGTGTGTGTGTTTAAAGTGAGCAAATGCTAAACTCTGAATGTGTGTGTATGTGTGTGTGTGTGTGTGTTTAGACACACAAGTGAGCAAACATTAAACTGTGAATGTGTGTGTGTGTGTGTGTGTGTGTGTGTGTATGTTTATTGTTTGGAATTAATTATATCTGATCCACTGCACCACAGCGTATGTGTACTGTGGACATGCTCAGACTCTTCTACATGACTGTCTATTCATGTTTCATGAGAGTTCAGGTTAGTTTTGTTTCATTGTGCAATGTCTTGCATTGTGCAGGGCAATGCTGTGCTGTGCTGTGCTGTGCTGTGCTGTGCTGTGCTATGCGCTGTTATGGGGTTGTGCAGCCCAGGTTTGTTTGTTTTTTTCTCATGATGCTCTTCTATATCGTATCATGTTCTTCTCTGCTGTGTTGGTTTGTGTTTAGCTGTGCTCTGCTTTATGCTGCGTTGCGCTCTCCGGACGGAATATTTTCTTCATGACTGTTCTCCACCCTCCTCTGTTCCTTTCCTCTCGCTTTCCAAGGCACTTAACTTTATTGAATTCATGAATCTGCCTGCCAGCTGGCTCTAATCAGAGCTTTCCCTGCCAGAGGTCTAATTAAATTTCACAGAGCTCACATACAGTACACAAAATCACAATACCTGCAACACTCAACTACTGAACACACCTCTGAGTAAGGTAAACACCTAAAGTAAATCACAAGAACAATCAACGCTCTCTGTCTCTGTCTCTGTTTCTCTCTCTCTCTCTCTCTGTCTGTCTCCATCTCTCTCTCTGTTTCCCTCTCTTTCGCTCTCTGTCTTTCTCTTTCTCTCTCTCTCTCTCCCTCTCTGTCTTTCTCTTGCTCTCTCTCTTTCTCCGTCTCTCTCTCTCTCTCTCTCTCTCTCCCCCTCTCTCTCACATTCTCTTTCCCTCACATTCTCTCTGCTTTAGCTCTGCTCTAACTGTGTGTACTAAAGCAAAGTTTGTGCCAATGAGCAGAAACGGAAAACTTCCACAGTGACATATTTGCGGACATGACTTCATTTTTTCTGCGGTCGTAATTCGTGAGGGGCCTGATAACGATGAGCTATAGCTTGATTCGCTGCAGCGTCTCAGCAGCTGTGAGAGTCAAGTTTCCCATGTCATTCTTTATCCCTACAGCTGCAAACAGAGGATACTGCCTGAGAGTGCTGATCTCAGACCATTTGCCTTCAGTTCGAGTCTACAAAGTCCGGGACAAAACTGTCCCCTGATCAGCAGGGAGGTACCTGGAAATGGAAGATTCCGGCATAGCCCCCAGTGAAGCTCTGGCCGTGTGGCACCACGCGGTGGAGAAGATTGTCATTCAGAGTCAGAGATGCGATGGCCGCTAGCAGCCAACAGTCACCTGTCACACACACACACACACGCATATCACACAGACACACAAAGAGAGTGAGAGAGAGAGAGAGAGAGAGTGAGAACCAGACATTTAAAACCATATTTACAAAGCATTCAGCACACACTAGCACATGAAGAAAATCAGTATAGCCTATTCAAGGATGCTAACCGAGCAACCCATCAACTGAGGTATCTGTCCTAACGCGTTCAAAGATTTCTGGTAGATTTTAGAATGTGAAATAACTTGCTGCATCCTGCTTAAAGACTGCTACAAGATGACAAACATTATGAAGAAAATATTTACATTTCAACAAACATGAAAGTGTATCTGTGCAACTGTTTCAGTCTCTCTTTAGTGGGGCGAGGTTTGAGAGCGTTAGCCTCTGAGAAACTCATAAAAGAAGAAGCACATGAGTGAGGCGTAGCAGCTGCATTCCGCGTACTCGTCTGACTGGTTGCGTTACCGGCTTTGCGCAAACCGGAACGTTTAGCGCTTGTGGTTCTGTGTTTATTTAGGGGATTTTTTTTATTGTTTGTTTGTTTGTTTGTTTGTTTTTTAAAATCAGCTCAGCTGTAAATGGGTAGAAGCTGATCCAAAATATCATACACAGAAAAGATTCCGTTCCTGTCCTCTTCGGTCATCGTTTATGAGGTGTACAAATGCCAGGTTCTCACAAACATCATTCACACACTTGGCTTGTCAACTCCACCTCACTTCCAAATAAGGAAAGACAGTGGCAATCCCAGAATCCCAACAAAGGTTTTAAAGAGAGGTATTCAAGTAAGAACGACTATACGTGACAACATGTTACTCAACCTCTCTGCACAGTAAACCAACTAGCACAATCAGTGCTGGCGTATTTTAAAAACCGACGACCAATCCCGGCTCGAGTTATTTTCTGTGTCTTCTTTAGGTAAAAGTAAAGAGCGCTAAGGCTAAACATTTAGTTAAACCTAAGCTGTTACACAGGTATGTTTTAGCAGATGGCTCTTTATGCTGCAAGTGTAAGCTTTAGTGTGAATTAAAACAAAGGGGCCAGGAGCCAGAGTCAGTGTCTTGTTTACACAAAGACGACCGCGCTTCAATAATGCACGAGGAACAACGTCTCCCCTAAACCTCGACACAGAACATTAAGACGGCAGTTTGACCCGGCATTAACTCTCTCTTCTCTCTCTCTCTCTCTCTCTCTCTCTCTCTTCATCTGTCCCTCTTTCTTTCTCTCTTTTCTTCTCGTCTTTCGGACGTTGCTGATACAGCAACGTTCCTTCCTCTGATTTTATGGTAAAGGTTTTCACAGATGAATAACTTCCTTTTATTACTTTATCTGATATGGTGAGTGTGTGACATAATGGGTGTGGTGGGTGTGGTAGGGAAGGTTTCTAATTCAGTTCCTCAGTAGAGGACTACGCGGTGACAGGAGGGCTGTACTCACCCAAAGCGCCCTGACAAATGTCGGTGCGAGTGGCCCCATCTAGGATGAACTCCGGGTTGGAGCAGAGCTCCTGTAGAGACACGCACGCACGCACACACACACACACACACACACGCACGCACACACACACACACACACACAAAAAAGAAGTTACAATGCGTGCGTACAAGGAACGAGAAGAGCACGGAACACCACACTCACTCACACTACCTTTACATGACCTCCTTTCCCTGTTCACGCATGATCAAACATATATTTTTTTTTTCTTTTCGCATGACCAGTGATGCTAATCTACTTTTCACTGACTGCAGAGATCAAAACTGCTCGAGATGTATCGCTCTCTCCTCGCCCCATCTTTTCCGTTCCTCCGTGCCATCTCATTCCCTCTCTTCTTTCTTCCGTTCTAGCATAAGCGACTCGTTTTTTTTTTGTTTTTTTTTTTCTTGACAAATCGCTTGAGGAGGGAAGGCTCTATCCCTCTTATTTGCCCCTGGCAACAAGCGTGAGAGATACAGCTATAAAAAGCCGCGGCTTCATCGCGCGTTCCGCGGCCCATGAAACCCAACGGGGGGACACATCACAGATGAGCCGCGCTGTGAGGACAGGAGGAGTAAATGAGTTTTATTAATGCATTTTTCAAGGGGGGGGGGGGGGGGGGGGGGGGGGGGGCGGAGGAGGGGGGGGGGGGGTGTGACAGGTGCAAAGAGCAACGACGAGGCTCATTCAGGAAAAGCGTGATGCAAACAGGGATGCCTGAGTTATCAGAGCGTCAGCTGGTGAGAGCGAAGAGAGAAAAATGAAAATTGTCACGCTCTTTGGAGACAGAGAGGAAGGAAGACAAAGAAGTATGCCTAGCCGGAAGATGAAAAGGTCGATAGGAAAAGGTGTTGAGTGAGAAAGAGAAAATAAAAGGAGGCAGAACAGAGTGAAAGAGAAACACACATACACACACACACAAACACATGGGGGGAGGGGGGGTGCAGAGTGAGACAGAGTGTGAGAGAGAGACAGAGAGTAAGAGAGAGAGAGTGAGAGAGAGAGAGAGAGGGAGAGAGGGAGAGAGAGAGAGAACACGTGCAGAAGTGATAAACAGACAAGAGAGTTATCAGACATCCACACCATCAGCGTTCAAGCTCTAGAGGAAAAAGACCCCCCCGCCCCCCCAGTCACCTATCAGCCTCACCGTTGGCCTCATCCAGCGGATGCCCTGGGTCTTAGCAGACCGCGGCCCCAGCTCGTTAAACCCCAATGCAGACGCCTGAGCGGCAAAGAGAGGGTCCTCGAACAGGGCGCGGCTCTGGAGGCATCGCGATCTCAGGGACCCGAAGTCCTGTCCCAGGAACTTGACAGCTTTGTCGTTCTGACCCAAACCCTCATTACGATCCCATTGGTTCCTCAGTTTGGCAGCCATTCCTGTGGCATAGACGGGCTCCATCTTCACCAGCTCCTTTCCGTTCAGCAACACGACGCGAATCGGTTCACGAGGCCCCAAGTAGCCAATCAGAGCAAAGCTGGTAAAGGGATCTAGTCAGTCAGTGCACAGCTGATCCCGGGGGGGGGGGGGGGGAGAGGATTGGATCTGGGGAGGTCCAAAGGTCAGTTCTTCATCCAATCATATGTCTGCAAAGCAGAAGCTGATCTGCTCTCCAGACACAACTGAAACACAGAGAGAGAGAGAGAGAAAGGGGGGGTGTGTGTGTAAAACTTAACATACCATATTTTCCATTAAGAAAAACACGCATGCCGTATGCACGCACGGGCCTGTCTCTTTTTTCCTAAAGGAAAAGCTTATAGAACAGATACAAATGCAAGGCCCGCCTTCTGACACACTGCATTATCTCCACATATATATATATATATATATATATATATACATAATGAACCACATAACGATACAGAACCACAGCCTTTAGTGGCAAAATAATCACACTGACGATTTTCTAGCATTGGCCTCTGCCACCTGGTGTATCATTACACAGCTGCTTCTCTATGAAAAATCATATTCTTGCCAAACGCAGAACAAACTGAGCAAACTCTGGTGTAACATGGAGGATTGATTACTCTCAGAACACAGTTGCACAGAACATTCCGAAACAAACTGAACTCTGCCTCAACTGTGAGCGATCTGCATCTCTGACTAATGTCTTATGAGGTTATGAGTTAGACAGTGGGCTGTTCATCTGTTGTAATGATTATAATTATCATAAAAAAAGTCAATTGTGAATGCGGGACTAAGCGCAGAGGGCTCAAACAGGGTCTATCGGTCAGAGAGGCCTGGTGTTTTTGCCTCATGGGGATAGTGAAGAGTGTTTGCTGAACAAACAAACAAAACCGCACGCAGTTTGACCAAGGACGGTTTGGTGGAAACTGTCACTGTCAAGTCTGTTAGTCAGCAGTAAGCATTTATGTATTCGCGTCTTTCTCACCCCATCCGAGGGATTTACACATTCTCTCTCTCTCTCTCTCTCACCTCCCCACCCCTTTCCCTTTTGAAGGGTGTTTGCTTAACAAACAAACATAACTGCATGCGCTTGCAAAGGACGGTTTGGTGGGAACATCATGTAACTCAAAAGTTCACCGTCAGTCTGTTAGTTAGCAGTAAGCATTTATGTGTTTGAGTCTTTCATACCCCATCCGAGAGCTTTACACATTCTCTCTCTCTCTCTCTCTCTCTTTCTCTCTCGCCTCCCCACCCTTTTCTCTCTCTATCTCTCTCTCTTTCTCTCTCTCACTGAGTTTCCTGCTGCGACCCCGTGTAAAGAGAGATTCCCATTGGCTCACTGTCACCAGCAGTTAGGAGCTCCCATAAGTCTGTGGCAGTCTGTTCTCATTGCTAACTCTCAGCTCCACCCATGCAAATGAATGGCAAAGTGCCTACAAACGCTGTAGCGCACAAAGTGTGAAAGTTGAAGCACTAGCTCTACAGTCTTTCAACAAAAACTTCCATCGCTCTCGCAAAGATATCATAAAACAAGTCTGAAATAAGATTTTTCTTCCGGTGGACCCAAAAATCGAATCGAAATTGCAAGTTCAGACGCCTAAAATAAAAAAAAAGAAAAGAAAAGAAAAAAATCCAGTTATTTCAAACTAAACCAGAACTAAAACTAAAACGCTTCTGCGAGTGAGGTCCGCGACGCATAGAATGTGAAACATGTCAAATGGATAATACTATTTAGAACCCAGCATGTGACCATGTTATCATGTTATGTGATTAAACATGAAATATGTGACTTTGTTCCAGAGATGGGTCAGAGTGTGGAAGTTTACAGCTGCGCTCATGGCCGACACGCCCGTGAGGCAAACTAAAACGTAAGCTATTGATTCAAACGATATCATATCAACAGTGGCGTTTCTGGTTTGACTTCAGCTCATGTTGTAGGTGTAACGCTATGCGACAGATAAGGCAACAGCTTAATAGCCAGGACGTAAAAGGGCTACTTTTGTTACACAAAAACAAACACTTGACGGTATGCACATTTGAAGAAAGTAATTCCCTCTCTTGATGAGACAGATTTAAAAGAACACACAATTTCCTATGGGGAAATTTTTTAGTGGGACTGTGGTAGTTTCCTATAGAAAACGTGACACGAGTCGTTGCATTCTGTAGACGCAGTGCTAATATTTATGTGGAGAAACCAACATAAGGTAAAGTTACTTCGTCCAAGTATTTAGCATCAGGTACCTGTATTGTTGCAAACTAGTTGTTAACATGACTGCAGAGTTTCCCTTACAACTAACTTCATTCAACGTCTATAATCGCTTTAGAGAAAACAGTTCCTTAATACGCGTGCACTTCTGGGCCCCTAGTTGACAAACAGATGTCTAGCCTACCCCACTGATAAGACACTGAACACCACTGTCCATCTTGAGTTAAACATGCAGTAAATGCCTTCTTCGTTTCCAGCTCTCTGTCATAACAACTCAGCTGCCTGAATCCATTCTCAACAAGTCCATGCTGGGAACAGCTGGCCAGAAATATTCTAAAATCTTTAAATAGCATTACTAAGAGATTCGCACATTTTCACAGTCGAAGACGACTAGAAGATCTGTAGAAATGTTAAGATTACATTTTGTTTTCTTAAAAAATACAAACTTATACTTTGTTGTCACATTACTGTCATGTCTGTGTACAGTCTGTGACAGACGTACTGTTCTGCAGTGGTCCGGAGACAAACGCAAACACAGCACTATTAAATACTACTTAAGTAATTAGCAGTTACAGCATTGCGCAGTCCGATTAGTGGTCCCACCCTATCTTTCCACTTTGTTTGAATTTTCCGCTATATTTAAGTCAAGCTGCACAACATTTTGCGCGAAGTAAAGGCAACAAACCGCACAGTCAACACGAACAGTGTAATGCTACAAGATTTTTCACTCGTGGAAAAGTAGTCCTGAACTTCAAAATCAAACCGCACAGAAACAGAAAGGCGTACCTTAGATATGCGTTTCCAAGGTTGAATTGTTTATTTGCCGGAATGAAAGCAAATTTTGTCTCTTTTTTTTGTTGTTGCTGCTCAAGTCGCCAACATTGGGCTCGCGAGCAGTTCACCTAGCCAGAGATTTCTTTCCAGTTATTCAGTCCTGGTCGCGCCCCGTTCTTTCTGTTGTACTGACCCTCCAGTGCGTCTGCGCATGCAGACGGTTCACCTTTCCTCGTGTTGACATATCACAATGGTACATGGTGTCTGCATCATTTTGCGTCGGCATAGTTTGCGGAACTGTAGTATACTGTACAAATAAATTACTTGAAAGTCTGTACTTAATTTGTGCTGTTTGCCTCCTTTGGATAGCATGTTAACTATATATCCCACATTTTCATGATATTGCAAATACTCTCAGAGGCTTGTTTAAGTAGCCGTGACGTGTTACTGGTTGCAGAATTGAGTTAATACTTTGTTTCGACATGAAACAATAACGGTTTCCTAAAGCAGGGGATTAATGACAGCGGTAACATTGAGTAATTGCCAATACTGCCACTTGGTGGCTTAATTTTGTCATCGCATGTATCCCGTCAGCTCACAACTATAACTGTAAAATGTATTTTCATTTATAGTTTTTACAACTTGTCTTAAAATTCAAAATAATATATTATTACACATATAAAGTGATTTCTTTAGTAATGGATGACTACATATACACCTATGCACTGCACAAAATTAGATTTAGAATTTAAATGCCGTGTTTCACACCCACAACTCTTCATACCCACAATGCTTTTTGCCTATTTCCCGTGATTCTCTAGCGAAGGCGCTCGTGTGTGTTGTCTCTTCTGGCCATTGCGACTGAGTGAGACTCATCATGGCTAGCGACGGACCACCGGGTACTGACTCCAACCCGGATTTAAATACATGGAGCAATCCAGAATTGCAAGCGAAACTGGCTGAGATCGGGGCTCCTAATATGGGTAAGAAAGACCCGCTTGCCTAACAGTTAAACGTTTTATTTATTTTTGCGTTTGCTATCTGGCTAATCGCCTAGCCGGTCGGCTATTTAGCTTAGCAGTTAGGCCCTATAGAAACTTCATTTTGATTAAACTGTTCGCAGGGCTCTCCAGACTCGAGACCATATTGGAACGCAAAATGTTCTGAAAGAATCGAAGGAACTGTTTAACTGTATAGCTACACCTGAGTTGATCAAAAGTTTGACGTAGTCACCATTTTTAAATCTGCAAGCCAGTCAACTAGCAAGCTAGTGTTACATTGTGCTGGGATGCTGCTTCATTGTCACACAGTCAACAAAACTCTGATCATTTAGAGTACGCGCCAGTTTGGCGTATTCCAACGTATTTGGGAAGTTTCACCACCGTTTTCTTGAACAGAAGTAGTTCAGTGCTGTGATAATCTACTTTAAAGTAAATGGGTCAACATATTCCATCGACTCATCATCAGTGTGTTTCTTTTTTTAAGGTCCGAGAGAAGAGCTGGTTGAAAGATTAAAAGCATACACAATGCAGGTAAGCACACCAAAGAGAAACGGGCCACTGCATTCATTCATTCATTCATTTCATTGCATTGACTACAGCCGGTCTTCTTAAACACGTTTTATAATCTGAGATTGTTTCCGTGTGCTTCTCTCTCATAGACTGGAGTGCTCCTCAGTAAACCCAATCTGTCAGGAGGCGATGACAAGATGCCCTCAACGGTACAAAACTCTGTCTGTTCTCCTAAAATATCTTTTTTTTTTTTTTTTTTTCCTGACACAAGCACATGCAGCTCCTAACATGTCCCTTGCTCTTTGTACCCACTCAGATGGCAGGTTTGCCACCAATGCCGCCCATGCCCTCCATGCCACTTCCACCTGGCATGGGCATGCTTCAGGCCATGGGCATGATGGGTGGACCCCCTCCCCCAGGCTTGCACATGGGCATGGACCCACAGAGCATGCCCCCAGGCATCTCGCAGGACGAGCAGCTGAAGATGGCACAGCAGCGGGCAGCCATGATGATGCACGAGGAGAGAGCCAAACAGGTGAGACTGACTGGCATAACAGACGACAGGAGAGAGAAAGCAGAGAGTGTGTGTGAGAGAGAGAGAGAGCGCCAAACAGGTGAGACTGACTGGCGTAACAGATGACAGGAGAGAGAGCAGAGAGGATGTGTGTGTGTGTGAGAGAGAGAGAGAGCCAAATAGGTGAGACTGACTGGCGTAACAGACGACAGGAGAGAGAGCATAGAGGTTGTGTGTGTGTATGTGTGTGTGTGAGAGAGAGAGAGCCAAATAGGTGAGACTGACTGGCGTAACAGACGACAGGAGAGAGAGCAGAGAGGTTGTGTGTGTGTATGTGTGTGTGTGAGAGAGAGAGAGCAAACGAGTGAGAAGGAGTGAGCATGTGCACAGAGTGTTTAATGGTAAGTGTGTGTGTGTGTGTGAGAGAAATGCTAAGTGGTAACATTGTGTGTTTGTGTTGACCTTTGTATATGTGCTGAATACATTCAGTTGAATTGGGGAAACAGGGCAGGGAGCTACGGTGTAAGGTTGTGTTTTGAACTGCGTGTCCCAGGGTGAAAATCGTGCCATGGAGGAACAGATGAAAGAACAGGAGCTGCTGGAGCAGCAGAAGAGGGTAAGCGCCATGACGACAACATGAACATCCATTAACAAAGAGAGAACTGAAGTGACCTGTTCCCTAAAGTCAAACCATTAATGAGAATACAGACTGTACAGCCTGTGCATTAAGTCAAATGGATTTGGTCATATAGTACTAATTGTGATGTCTTCCGAGCGAATTCTGAGTGCCGTGTTTTTAAGATGCCGCGTGTATTGCAAGCAGCAACAGGAGTATGTCTTTAATATATAAACTGAATGTTTGTGGCAGTATATAAATGCAGACTGGACATCTTATCTGAGTTAGTAATGATAGTAATGCAGGCTGAGAAACAAGCACCAGCCAAGTGCTGATAAAATGTGAAAGTGCCTGGTAGATTTCAGAGACAAAGTAATGATTTACTACCGAGTGGCTGGTGAATTTGAACATTTGTCTGTCAGTGGCTGGTAGACGTTCGCATTTTAAAAGTAAATTTCCCACCCTGGTAATGTGTAAATTATGAGGTGATTTTGATTGGTGGCTCATTCAGACTCTCTCTCTCTCTCTCTCTGTCACAGGCTGCTGTTCTGCTGGAGCAGGAGAGGCAACAGGAGCTGGCCAAAATGCAGCCTGGCCCCCGGGCCCCCGACACAGGGTCACGCCCAAACCTCCTCCCACCCATTCCCCCTCTCAACCCCATGAGAGGTAACGTTCGATAAAACAGCGACCGAAGACGAACCGCGTCCCTTTCTTAATCGCTTGTTCTTCCAAAGCGGATTATCCTTCTCCCTCATAACAATCAATATTGTTTGTGTTTTTGATTCATCTGCTCTAGTTGAGTCGTCGTGGTTTGGTATGAATTTGGTTTTTTTTTACGTCCCCTCTGACATTTTGCAGCCATGACCCCGAGTGGCCCGCCCCCTCCGGGCGTTTCCATGGTGACACAGCCCAGTCAGAGGCAGAGGGTTCCCCCACCGCCTGGAGAAGACACCAGAGAGGTATCGACCGTCGCCAAACTCTACATCAGTACCTCTCTGTCACTGTTATCATTATAACTCACTCATTGTTACTCACTTTTACAAAACTCCTTCAAACTAAGCTTGATTTTAAACCTTTTTCTCCACTAACAAGAGCAAAACTCTACAATCCTGTATCTTTATATAGAGGGGCAGAGTATGTTTTTTATTTTTGTTTTTGTTTGTACATATTCTTTTGCTTTACTTTTGCAGGACTGTGATTGTTGTGATGCTCCTTGTATATTGTTTGTTTGGGGTTTTTTTTGTTTTTATTTATTTATTTTTTGTTGTTGTTGGTTTTTTGTTTTTGTTTTTTACCTAAGCATCATTTCCGTAACATTTTTTGTTTGTTTGTTTGTTTGTTGCGGCTGTAGTCGTGGCAGGGTGAGGAGGTGGGTGTGGGGCCGAAGATCCCTCAGGCTCTGGAGAAGATCCTCCAGCTGAAGGAGATCAGACAGGAGCAGCTGACCACAGGCCCAGCAGGTTAGACCCAAGTCCACGCAACGCCCGCTGGGCTATTCAGTGTTTTAACTTCAGCTTGTGAACCTGAAATGACCACGGTAGTAATCAGCAGAACAGCAGTAATAACATCACTTTCACTGTCTGGCGCAAAGGTTTTTGCAAACCAAATAAATATTTAGTCTCAGATGATCATGGCATGTTTTGACTGTGTTTGTGTGTGTTTGAACTGATTTGTGTAGGGGATGAAGAGGAGGACGACGAAGATAACACAGAGATGGACATGAACAGCTCGTCCGTTCGCACTCTGTCAGAGAACGAGGATGAGGAGACCGGCATCTCGAAGAAAGACGTGAGTCTTTATTTTGGAACTTTGACCTCTGTTCACAAGACACGCACACACACACACACACGCACACAGAAATTTGTATGGCTGAGGTGAACCTCTTATAAGCACGAGCTGAGATTTTGAGAAACCGGACTACTGCTGCTCCGTCACATTAAACGTCCTCCCCACCGTCTCTCGCCCGTCTCCCCCCCCCAGAAAAACCGCAAACGCAGGAACAGAAAGAAGAGGAACAAGAAGAAGAGAGAGCAGGAGAAGAAGGAGCGAGAGGAAGAGAAGAAAAAGAACGAGGAGGAGAAGGAGAAAGAGTCCGAGGTGGAGATCGAGTACGTGACGGAGGAGCCCGAGATCTACGACCCCAACTTCATCTTCTTCAAGAGGATCTTTGAGGCCTTTAAGGTCAGAGGTTATCTTTTGATTCAGTGTGTGTACCCTGAGATCAGTGTCACGTCACATCTAGACGTGACTGTTGCCCCTCTGGTGAAAAGTCTCAACTGATTTTTAAGTAATACTTGAGGTAATTGTGTTCATAATGGGACAGACTTACATTCGCACGCATTAAGTCTAAGATGTTGTTCAGTTTTGCCGTTTGTATTGCCGTTAATGGGTTGAGAAAGTGTTCCTCCTCGTGATTTGTCGAGGTTTGTCTGTGTCTCTCTTTTTTTAGCTGACGGATGACGTGAAGAAGGAGAAAGAGAAGGAACCGGAAAAGACGGAGAAGCCAGAGGCGACCTCCCTGAAAAAGAAGGGATTTGAGGAGGAAAAGAAAGACAGCGATAGCGATGAGGTAAAGTATGGTGCTTTTTGCTTTTTTTGGTTTTTTCCTCCCAGTTTTTCCTCATGTTCTGTTCCCGCTTGCTGGGATTTGATTGACATGTGAGAGCGTGTTCTGACTCCTCCCACTGTTGGCTGTCGCAGGAAGCCAAACCAGACGCTCCCAAACTGTCCAAGAAGAAGCTGAGGAGGATGAACAGGCTGACGGTGGCTGAACTTAAACAGGTAATCTCCACACCTATTCTTAATCATAATCATTCATTATTCATATTCATGCTCTGTATTAGGACCACACACACACACACATTACAGTTAATTACATATGGCTGAACTTAAACAGGTGATCTCCACATTAGGACCACACACGCATCACAGTTATTTACAGAAGTTTAAACTGTTATTTACATGCTCTCTCATCTATCTGACCCACTGACTGACTTGTTTTGGGTCCAGCTCTGAACAAAGACATTTGACCTCCACTTGTCAAAAGGTCACAGAACCCCTGATAAGTCACATGAGTAGCATTCGGGCTGGTGCTGAGTATAACTGAGCTGTTCTTTGTGAAACTGGACCAGGAGCTGTTAGCATCAGATATTTCAGCATCCTATATATATATATATATAATTTTTTTTTTTTTTTTTTTTTTTTTTTTTTTTTTTTTTTTACCCTTCATGATCCTAGAGCCAGGGGAACTGATCCTAGATCAGTCGTTTCAGTTTGAGACGCCTGAAACCTATGGGAGCAGTTCGCTCGTAACTGCGTGCACTCATTCTAATTATCATCTCGAAAGTACTGCTTCTCCAAGAGCCACGTTTACATTTGTCACCTCATCGGTCCCGTACACGTCTTCGGTAACCTTGACCTTTGACCTCTCCCCAGTTGGTGGCGCGCCCGGACGTGGTGGAGATGCACGACGTGACGGCTCAGGAGCCCAAGCTGCTGGTGCACCTGAAGGCCACGAGGAACACGGTTCCCGTCCCGCGCCACTGGTGCTTCAAGAGGAAGTACCTGCAGGGCAAGAGAGGTATCGAGAAACCGCCCTTCGAGCTGCCTGAGTTCATCAAGAGGACCGGCATCCAGGAGATGAGAGAGGCTCTCCAGGAGAAGGTGAGAACAAGACAAAAACACGCGTCTGCTGTCGGCTCAGAGCGGGAAGAGCATTACGGGGCTAGACGATGCTAAACAGCTCAAAGTGTGGAGAGATACAGGGCCTGGTATTATTTATATATGTGTGTATGTATGTGTGTGTGTATGTATATGTATGTGTGTGTGTGTGTGTATATGTGTATATATACACACATACACACACACACACATATATATATATATATATATATATCAAAGGGGAAGTGTGCACTACCTTGGCTCACCAGACGTCCTGTGTCTTTGGACACACTAAAGTCTGTAAAAAGCAGACAAGAAAAGGACTACAGAATAAGCCTGACCCTCCTGTAGCGTTTGATGTTGAATGTGTTTGAGCTATTTTTTAATTTTTTTTTTTTGGTCTGGCTCGCAGGAAGACGCCAAAACCATGAAGACCAAAATGAGGGAGAAGGTTCGGCCTAAGATGGGAAAGATCGACATCGATTATCAGAAACTTCACGACGCGTTCTTCAAATGGCAGATCAAACCAAAGCTGACGATTCACGGGGACCTGTACTATGAGGTAAGGCACAGACTCATCTCCTGACTGCCGCCTGTATGCCGTTCAGCTAAGATATGTACAGTTTAAGCCCGCTCTCTGTTAACTGAGAGGTTTGAACTGGGTTACAGAGAGAGAATAGTGGAGAGAGTTGTGTGTGTATTCTATCACATTTATGAGTCTCTGTCCCTTTTCCTCTGTATTCCTCTGATCTTCTTCAATCTCTCTCTTTCTCTCTCTCTCTCTTTCTCTCTCTCTCTTTCTCTCTCTCTCTCTCTCTCTCTCTCTCTCTTTCTCTCTCTCTCTCGGTCTCAGGGGAAAGAGTTTGAGACCCGTCTGAAGGAGAAGAAACCGGGTGACCTGTCTGATGAGCTGAGGATCGCTCTGGGCATGCCCACCGGACCGGTGAGTGCTTCCTCACCGTCTCTGCCTCCTCATTCCTCACGCTTCCTTTTAAATCTGCATCAGCTAAAATAAAGTTTTTCTTAGTGTTCGTCAACTCATTTTACATTCACTAGTCTTCACGAAAGAATAATACTACTGCTCTGATCTTCATTTCCTGACCATAATAACCCTGTTATCTAAGAATAATATTCCATTCTGTGCCAATTTATTGATGGTTGATTCTAATTGCCAGTGAGTGCTTATTCTCATTGCCTTAATTAGATGAAGTACTTCTGAGGGGGGGGGATTAATTGAGAAAGTGGGCCTTTAGAAGAAACCTGACAGTGTACAGCTGGTCTTTCCAGGTTTATACTCTTATAAAGACTTGATCAGTATCCAAGGCAACACTGACATTTTAATGAGACATAGCTTTGCACCTTATGTGAATGTAGGTTTTATTTCATGATTTGTTTGAGTTTTTTCTTTTTGTATTGGATATATGTCGTGGTGTGTAATGTAACTGTTTGTTCTGTGTTCTCCGTGCAGAACTCACATAAGGTTCCTCCCCCGTGGCTGATCGCCATGCAGAGATACGGCCCTCCCCCGTCCTACCCCAACCTGAAGATCCCAGGACTCAACGCCCCCATCCCTGAGGTCAGCCCAGACACCCCCAGCAGAACCACAACAGTCAGGGGACAGGGGAGGGGGGGGGGGGTCTTTCAACCTCATAAACCCAAAGCCACTCAGCAAGAGAAAATGGGTTTTAATATCCTATGCTCAGACTAGAACGCTGTCAGAACGCTGCTAATTGAAATTGAACGAAAAATCGATCTTTTACAGCGAAATTGGATAGTTTCTTGCCCTGTCTCGTGGAATGTTGTAACGCTACACTTGAAGTCTTTACCGTGTGACGGGCAGAACCGTTTGTGTCTGGTGTGTAGGGAAATGTCTGACTCCCCCCCCCCCCCCCCGTGTCTCTCTCTCCTCCACCCCAGGGCTGTTCATTCGGTTATCACGCCGGAGGCTGGGGGAAACCGCCCGTGGACGAGACGGGAAAACCGCTGTACGGAGATGTGTTCGGGACCAACGCAGGAGACTTCCAGGTGGGAAGGAATGTCACATCTGACCACACACACACACACACACACACTTTCCCAGTTTATTATCATGGTCAGCTATCTATCTATCTATCTATCTATCATGTGGGTGTGTGTGGGTATATAATGTGTGTGTGTGTGTGTGTGTGTGTGTGTATATACACCAAGGAGATCCAAACACATTTGCTATCAGCCAGAGTCCTGTGTTGGCGTCTGTAATCAGGCTAATCAGGGAAATGCAGCTGATTGGACATGAGTTTCGACTAATTACGCTGCTTTGGTTTTCCGGATCCTTCCGTCTCCAGGCTAAAGCCGAGGAGGAGGAGGTGGACCGGACTCCGTGGGGAGAGCTAGAGCCGTCGGACGAAGAATCGTCTGAGGAAGAGGAGGAGGAGGAGAGCGACGAGGACAAACCAGATGAAACGGGTTTCTTCACACCTGCAGACAGGTACTCGCTCTCCTAATCAGTCTCTGTACAAAGAGACCCCTACAAAACCCATAAAGTCCTGTAGCTACTATAGAGACATACTGAAAAACCATGTGGTACGAAACTCTATATTAATCTGGCTCCAGTAACCGCGGTTATGTTATGCAGATTTCAAGTTGGGTCCAGATATTCTCCTCATTTTTTCGGCTGCATTAGCACTTATCTGAGTGAATGTCATGGTTATATCACTGATACATTGACTGGTTAAAACTCTGAGCATGCTAAGGGTCTTTGGGCATTTTTTTTTTTACATTTGTGGGTTGAGTTTGAACAGCTTTCTCTGTCTGTCTCTCCATCCGCCCGTCTCACTCTCAGCGGGTTGATCACTCCTGGAGGATACTCGTCTGTACCTGCCGGCATGGAGACCCCAGAGCTCATTGAGCTGAGGAAGAAGAAGATAGAGGAGGCAATGGACGGGTAAGAACGAGAACGAGCGCGTGTGTGTGTGCGCGCGTGCGTGTGTGTGTGTGTTTGTGTGAGAGAGATGGATAAGCACCGGTTAGTTTTTGTTTCAGTGCAGATCCCTTTCTGTTTTGCATGAATATTTCTTAACGTGTGTGCGTGCGTGCGTGTGTGTGTGTGTGTGTGCGTGTCTGTGTGTGTGCGTGTCTATTTTAGAAACGAGACCCCTCAGCTTTTTACGGTGCTGCCGGAGAGAAGGACAGCCGCACTGGGAGCAGCGATGATGGCTTCTACACACATCTACGACGTTTCTGGGGTAAGAGCCCCTGCTCCTGTGTGTGTGTGTGTGTGTTGCCCCGAGGTGCATTTCACCTCCATTAGCATATCTTGTTATCTACGAAATTCATTACATGCAGATGAGACTGCTTCAGGTGACTCATTTGAATAGAAAATGATTCTAAGCTATATTATTAATAAACAGACCGACATGCAATTATGTGCTTAATCTCGCCAAGTCAGACGGAAGCATTTTGCTCTGTGCTTAACCGTAAACTCTGTACTTTGAGTTAATGTCTGTTTAAACATACAGTATGTACAGTGCATGGATTGCTTTGATGGTGCTTGTTTTGAAAACGCGTGTTACATGCTACTCGCATATTACTTGCTGTAATGAACTATTTATGAACAGTTATATGCTTTGCTCTCCTTTTCTTTGTACCTGTCTTAATCTCTCTCTCTCTCTCTCTCCCCTACTTTTTGTGGCCTCCCTCTCTCTTTGCTTCCTTTGTCTCATTATTTCTCTCTCTCTATTTCTCACTGAATCTCACATCCCCTGCCCTACCCGCTCTCCTGCGCTTTCTCTCTCTCTCTCTCTCGCCCTCTCCCTCTCTCCCTCCCTCTCTCTCTCTCACCCCCCCCTTCTCCCTCTCTCTCTCTCTCTCTCTCTCTCCCCTACTTTTTGTGTCCTCCCTCTCTCTTTTATTCCTTTGTCTCATTATTTCTCTCTCTCTATTTCTCACTGAATCCCACATCCCCCCCCCATTCTCTCTCTCTCTCTCCCTCTCTCTCTCCCTCTCTCTCTGCAGGCCATGGCGGGTCGTAAAGCAGGCGGAGGCCAGGAGTCCCAGGGAGTGGAGGTGGCTTTGGCCCCTGAGGAGTTGGAGCTGGATCCCATGGCCATGACGCAGAAGTATGAGGAGCATGTGCGGGAGCAGCAGGCCCAGGTGGAGAAAGAAGACTTCAGCGACATGGTGGCCGAACACGCCGCCAAACAGAAGGTAAAGACGCCCAGTCTCTGCAGGAACCTGTGGGAAATGAGAAATAGAAAATGGGAACTATCGGTCTGGTCAGGAGTGTAGTTCCTTTACTGATCTCTCTCACACGCACACACACTCTGTCTCTCTGTCTCTCTCTCTCTCTCTCTCTCTCTTTCTGACTCTCACTCACTCACCTGCGCTCTCTCGCTCTCTCTCTCTTGCGCTCTCTCTCTCTCTCTCACTCACGCTCTCTCTCGCTCACGCTCTCTCTCGCTCTCGCGCTCTCTCTCTCGCTCTCTCTCTCTCTCTCTCTCTCGCGCTCTCTCTCTCTCTCTCTCTTTCTGACTCTCACTCACTCACCTGCGCTCTCTCTCGCTCTCTCTCTCTCTCTCTCTCTCTCTCTCTGTGTGTGTGTATGTGTGGAGAAGAGTCAGACATTGTCTTTACCATGGTTATTCACTGACGGTTCTCTCTCCTTCTCTCTGTCTTACAGCAAAAGAAAAGAAAGGCCCAGCCCCAGGACACCCGTGGAGGAGCCAAGAAATACAAAGAGTTCAAATTTTAGACAGAAAAAAAACAGAAGTGCGTTGTCTTCGAACGCCAGTGTCCACCCTTGGTTTATTTTTCTTATGTTTCTTTTTAAAATGACAAACCGTTTGATAGAGACGCCACCAGTCCTGCTGTGTGTAATTGTGCTGAAAAATAGTCTTTTCTTTTCTGTCGTTCTTTTTGCTTTGCTTAATGTTTTTTTTTTTGTAAATAAAATACAAATCCGTGACATTTTACCATGCCTGTTATTTTTCTTATCTGCACCACTCCAAATAATCTTCGGTTCTATGGAACAGGAACACTGTAAATTCGAGCTTTGCTGATTGATAAAAAAGAGGTGGTTGTTAATGTTTTATGTTTCTGAATAAAAAATGTAGACATCTTAAAAGCGTCGTATGTTAAAAAAAATAGGGATTCGTTTTTCTGCTCCTATCGTCCGAGAGGTCAAGCTCAGTTCGATTGGGCCAGCTGGCCTACTGAAATGGTAACAGGTTGCAGTGACTCAATCTTTCCACCAGGGGGGAGCAGAATGCTCTTGAAGCGTGACAATCATCTGACGTCTGGGTTTTGCTGTGACCTAAATAGCTTGTTTTCGCTGCAGTCTGACTCGGTCACTGGTACAAGATCGCACACACAAGCGCTCACACTGTTCGTACATTGACCTCCCGTTGAAGGAGTTACAGTGGAGGAACCTCTGGTGTTTTTCCACTGTGCTGATGCTGGTTTTACCCCTCTGATGAAATTAGTAGGAGTGTTGATGTTCACATGTTGTTTTTGTTTTTTTTTCAGATTTCAGTGAGACTTGAAAAATTTGCCTCTCTCTTTAGAAATATTTCAAAATTGGATATAAGCTTTTGCATGTTCTTTAATTAACCCTGGTAAAGTGTAGCTGTGTGTAGAGCCAAAAAGCAAATACCAGTGAGGCCAGTGGCCTAGGATTCACCCTGGTAAGTTCATTCTCTGCTTTCCAGCTGTGACTCAAAATGCCTCTTTACAAGTCATACAAACCCGAGGCACAGGTATAACATGTACAAGGCCTAAGGCACGTAAGTACGCGAGCACAAAAACTCGTAACGATTCCTCGCTTTGACGTAAACTCACCCTGAGCCGGGGGGGGGGGTGACTTCTTCATCGTCAAAAGCACTTAATCTGTGTTAAACGTACAGAGCCGCCCGTAGCGATTCCCGCCGCACAGGGTCCCCTCGCCGTCACACTGATACGTGCCGTTGTGTTAAATACTTTTAACTAACTCCAGTGTTTTTGTGCCTTGCACAATTGCGGATCTCTGTTGGTTTATTTCGGTAGGCTATGTGTTTCCTCTTCCTATTGCAGCATGGAAAGAAAGAAAGAAAGAAGGAAAAGGGGGGGGGGGGGTTAGGCATCAGAACCCCTCACTTAGCTGTCATCTGAAGGTATTTTAGTTGAGATAGTTCCTCTTTGGCCTAACTCTCCACACAAAACAATGTGACTGGCTGAGTTTAGGAGCTAATGCTAGCCAGTGGTGGACTCCCCCCTCCCGTCCGCCCTGCCATGGTTGTGTCGCTGAAGTGCCCTCCAGAGTGTTGAAAACGAGAGGAAGTGCCCTATTGGCTGCCCTTCACATGGGGAAAAAAATGATTGAGTGCCCTCTAGGGTGCCCCTTCATGCAATAAATTATGATGATGTGCCCTCCAGAGCAAGAACATTCGATAACATGTCTTAATGAGTGCCCTTCTAGTGGAGAGAACGTGATGCAGTGCCCTGTAAGGTACCCTTACAATGGTCTAAACATGACTATGCAGGTGCCCTCCCAGTGGAAAAGGGTGCCATTATGAAGTGCTCTCTGTGCCACCCCTACATGAACAGTGTCCCAGAGGTGCCCTTTCCAACAGAGAAAACATGATGAAGTGCCCAATGAGGTGCTCCTCTAATGGAGACGTGCCCCTCCAGCAGATAAAATGTGATGCGGCGCTGTAAAGGGTGTCCCTACATGCATGAGAACGTGGGGAAGTTTCCTAATGAATGCCCCCCCAGTGGAGAAAATGTGATGTGGTGCCATATAGGTGCCCTAACAATGGGATAAACTTGAGGTTCCCTACAGGTGCCTTTCTGATGAAAAAAAAAAATCATGATGTGCCCTCTCAGATCCCCTTCCAACTGAGAAAAACACATCTGTGTGTGTGCGTGTGTCATTGTGAAATAAATGTTAATAGTTCCCTCTGTCTTCTGCTTCGGAGGTGTGAAATAAACATTTTAAAAGTTTATAGTTCCCTGTGTGGTTTTATCATAGAGATGTGGTTATACTTTTAATCTGAATCGCCTAATGACATAACGTTAATCTTAATGTAGGATGAAGACCATTTCATCATACATAATGCAGTATCGCTTTCTGCGCGCTGGTGGGGCCGCATGTCATGCAGAAAATGCCCTTTTTATTTTTTTTCGCCCCTGCCCTTCAAACAGCCTGAGTCCGTCACCGGTACCAGCACCGGAAACAGGCTTGACCGTGACCCGAAAAGTTTATACATGTCATGTGTCTTCTGTGACCAGGCAAAGTAGTGGTCTTTCCATAAACACTGACGGCCTGATAGTAAACAGAACGTTCACGCTTTCATCCGCTGATGTGCACCAGGCATCTCAAACCTCTTCCTCGCCTTCTTACTCCTTCCAGTACACAGCACTTACTATTACTCCTCTCCTTGAATGATCAGCCTTCGAGGTAGGTCAACAGGTGTTTCCGAAATACATTACCAGCTCGTGTGATTTAGAATCACATTAATCTAACCGTCTAGGCGCAGAGACTATCGCTTTGTTGGTCATTTTTAAAAAAATGCAATTTTCGGGTTCACCAAGAAACAGAGCCCTCGATCGAATCTAGAAGTATAATAAAAATGAATGAAAATATAATATATTTTGTTCGAGAAGCAAGAGTAAGAAAGATTTACAAGACTTGTCCCATTTCAAAGAGTAATATATAGTTTATGATGTCAGGCGTTAGACTGGTTTTTATTTCGGCTATGACATTGGATACTGACCTTTCTGGGCTTCTCTGTCCATGACGTGTACGACTGAGGTGAAGAGGATCGCATTAAGGCCTGTCATATCAGCCGCTGCCAGAAATGACCATAATTTAATCCTAATCTCGTTAGAGCCTCCATGAACAGAATCTGATGAGTGAAACATTTCAAGCGTATGCATGATAGGAGGACACTCGCATATTCTTTTGACTTCTCACAGGAAACCAGGACAAAGGAAGGACGAAAATGATTTCTTCGTCATTTTAGACAAATTGTAACGGCAGATACTGAACCAATCTCAGACCACTGAAGTGATTTATGTCGTTGGTGTATTAGTACTGTAAATAGCACAAGGCTGTAACATATAGTTGCATCTCTCTCTCTCTCTCTCTCTCTCTCTCTCTCTCTCTCTCTCTCTCACTGTGTGTGTGTGTGTGTGTGTGTGTGAGATGAATACAGTGTAATGATCTCATATGTATCACACTTCTTGTATATGTGCATAATTTCATATAGAACCAATCAAAACGACATTATGGACTTTCTCTAATTTCCAGGCTAATGATGTCAAAATGCATTGAGCACACACATTTTACTCCTGTGCCAATGTGGACATTTGAGTTGTTTCATAAGACACGCTACTACAGTGATCTTTCTCAACCAAGTAACAGTTTCCTGTTTGTCATCGTGCGCGTGCTTTCTCTCTCTCTCTGTCTATTTCTCTCTCGCGCTCTCTCTCTCTCTCGGAGAACTGTCACCACTCCCACACTTGAAACCACATTTCCAAACGTCATGACAGATGAAAACATTTCCATTTAAACCATTTAACAATTTAATTCCTACAAGTACAACACTGAAAAGAGAGAAAAATAAATATTTTTGATTCGGTGTCAAACTGTATAACTAATTTTAGTGAAAGGCTGCAAACTGAATACGTTTCAGCCTTTCCTGCAATAGCGTTTTATTGTCGGTATTAATGTATTTCAAAAGGGACCAGGGACTGACGTGCATCGTTGCATTATGACTATCCAATAGCTTAATCCACAAACTGTCATTAACGGGATTGTGACACAACGCTGAACCTCAGTTAGTGTACGAAATACATAGCATATGATCTTCTAAGACACGTTAATATTTCCTCTTGAATGCTTCAGACTGTCCCCAAGGTCATATGACGCAACTAAGGTGAGTAAGTGCGGGAAATTCAGACGCATTCCAGTGCGTGAACAGGTTTCGCATTTTAAATTGGCTCTCGAGCATAAACACGTTAAGGGCGTATGGGGAAGTGACTCGTTGTCATCCTCTCTCTCTCTCTCTCTCTCTCACACACACACACACACAGACACACACACACACACTCGCGTTGTGCTGCCAAGAGTAGGCGACAAATTGAACTGAACCATACCACAAAAAGGCAACATGAGACAATACCGCCACGTTATTGTTTTTATGCAATATTCATATTTTAGGAAATCCCAATTAAAGACTATCATTCATTAATTCAAACCTTAATGTATTTCCTAACCGAATAAACACAATGAAAGAACCTGATAAACACATGAGAAACAATGGACAGACGTGTGTATATCCCTAAGCAAATGATGAAATAAACAAGTACTGTTTTTCATACAAAATTGAGATCACAAAAGAGTGATCTCTCTCTCTCTCTCTCTCTCTCTCCCTCTCTCCCTTCCTCTGTCTCTCTCTCACACACACGAACACACACGCGTTGGGGGAATCATAGCGTACGTCTTTAACAGGAGGCGTAGCTCTCTCCAGCACAGTCTCTGCTTGTCGGCCGAGAGAAATTTCCGCTTCCTGCACCGATAGGCATCCACACCAAGTTGAGAAAAAAGCCCCGTCGATTGTGTTTTGAGCACAAACGCGTAAACACTTTGAACAGCAGCGAGAGCAAAGCGGTCATTTCGGGAGAAGGATTAACTTTCACCTTACACAGACGAATGGTTCTCGCGCCGTAAGTGTATTTCGGGGCCATCGGTGCCTCAAGGAATCGAACCAGACCATTCACGTCTCATTTTTTTTAAACATAAGCTACCTCCAGTATGTCGGAGAGAGGAGGGCTCCCGCGGACTGGAGGTGTTCCGTCTCCGCAGCCCTCCAAACCGGTCGCAATCGCCTCGAATCGACCGGTGCATATGAACCTGTATGCCACCTGGGAAGTGGACCGGTCTTCACCAAGCTGCGTGCCGAGGTAAGAGACTATCAGTTGGCAGACTGAGTGTTGTGTCGCTGTAATGTTAGTTTTTGGGGTTTTTTTTGCTGCTTAGACAAATTGGCCGGATAAACAAGCAGTTTGGTAGCACGTTACCCGCAGAATGTTGTCGTTCTGCAACAAAAAAAGAAACAATTCGGTCGGTTTTGAGACATTCGCAACTAGTAGGTTACAAAAACCCAACATGACGCATAATTCCTCTGGTTTACTGCTAACGAGATGTGTGTACGTTTGTGATAGTGTGTACGTGTTGAAGAACTTCCACAAAAACAAAGACAATTAGCTTGCCAGTCGTCGGACAGTGCAGACACGTAGCTTCAGATCTGCCGTTGTCTGCGGTGCCAGGTTGTAATACGGTGCATAGCCTTCCCCCACTTTACTTTGCATTCCCAGTCATATTACAGTTGTCTGTGTAGTACAAAGAGAAAGCAGTTGGGATGTAACCAGTTTGACACATATTGTGTCACTCAACCCTGTCATTTTCCTGTTAATGGTGTCTTAGGTTGATGGTTTGTGGTGTTTTTTTTTTTTTTATTGCGTTATCTATCTACGTTGTCTCCTTTGTTTCAGTACATTACATAGCTGCAGATACATTTGTTACAGAATGCCACTGAGGCTCGTCCGTTTATTTGTAATAAGCGCTTATTGATCCCTCCCAAATGCATCATCAGAACCCATTAGTCAATTATTGTTATTGATCTGTTACAGGGGCCTACTGCATTGACACAGCACAGCAGTTAATTGTCTCTTTTTTTTTTCTTTGAGAATATCACACAACCACAGTCATCCTTTTTCTCGTAATTTGGACCGGATAATGATGGTTCGTTCAGTCCGTCTTGAATGGGCCGGCACCCTGGCTCCAGACCGTTCATTTTACTCTAGGTATCATCTTCTCGAGGATTTGCATAAATATTTAATCTTATCAAGTTTTATTTTTCATTGAAGAAAGACGATAACCAGGAAACTCACCCGGGTATCTTAATTAGAGCTCACGCAGACTTTTAGGATGGCATTCGGATTGACATAAGACACCTGTGTTTGCGAGCGCGCGCGCGCGCGTGCGTATTTAAGAAAGATAGGCGATGTTACAGAGGGAGAGATGGATTCTGTGTCCCTGAGTCTGCTTTTGTATTTTTGCCACTGTCCTGTTGTTTGTGTTATTGCTTGCTTGTCGCTCTACCTTAGCGTCTGTGTTGATGCTGAATCATAAAAAATCACTGTCAAAGGGTAAACGCACGAGGATAACGGGCTTCTGTACACTCAAGCAGGTCTGAGTCATCAAAACAGGACTCTGATTCAGTTTGGAAAGAGGTCCAATTTACAACACATATACAGATACACACAGACAGACAGACACACACACACACACACACAGTCTGTTTGCTTTGCATTTGTTTTCCCCAGCTTTTGTCTCATTCCTTGGTTTGTGATGTGACCAATTTGAAGGAGTCATGCTCCATTCCCCGTATTCAATTTCTCTGCTGATGAGAAAGAGAAAGGGAGGGAGAGGGGGAGAGAAAGAAAGGTAATTTCTGCTGCAGTACGATGCTGAACGTGAAAACTCCCTGTTTTTCCCAGTGCTTAGCATTCTTATAAAGCTCTCTCTCTCTCCCATGACACAAAAACAAATCCAATGATGGTTCCTCATTACTTATACCTACTCTATGCCTCCCTGTTTCTACCATAAGCAACTGACCTATGTTCAGACAGCCAACCACAGTACAAACCTGAACTGCCAAATGGTAAGTTGGAAAACTGATCCCAGAACTGCCCACTAGGCCACTTGGAAAAAAAAAAAAATTCTGGTACAGTTGTTTTGCCTCGAGGTCAGACACATAGTTTCTACTAATGATGTGTACTTTGATAAGAACTAGTTTTTATTACGGGGAGCCTGGGCTTTGAAGGTCCGCAGATGAAATGATTGGACCTGATCCTCAGTTAGACCTCAAGGGTTAGAATTGAGCTTTACTGTTTTTAAAAGTTATTTTTAAACTGTTCGTGACCATCATCTTGCATCACCATGGTAATACAATAGTGCTAAATCTCAGCTGAGTGGCTGTAATGTCCTTCATGAAGGCCTAACCTGCAGAATGACAACTATCTGCCCACACACACCACCAAAACAGCCCGGTGATGTCAGCAGTCTCATTCCAATCATGGAAGGCTTCTGTTTATGTAGCGGGGGAAAGTATTTGCTTCACACTTCAACGGTGAGGGAGATGCTTTGGATTTTCCTTTTCTCTCGTGGCCTTGGAGGCCCCGTACTGCCGTGGGGAAGTTCTCCGAAGTCAGAGTAAGGGGGTTCTGTCAAAATTCTGTGTGGTTTCCAAGTCCCGTTTTCGGTGGGAAAGTTCGGCATCTTTACGTCGAGCTGATAAAAAATATACCTTTACCATCCACTTCCCCCGTGCTCTGAATAACAATTAGCAGGTTTATTTATTTAGTTTATTTTTTTGCTCTGTTTCATTTCTTAATTGAGTAACCACCTACATTTTACTTCTGAAACCCCCGACAGTTCCACTGGAGGAGGAACTGAGATTGACTTGTTGTGTCCACCATGCCTGGACAGATTTCCAGAACGTTATGCCGAGAATGTTTATAAAGATTCCGAGAACTTCCACTTGTCCTCTCAAAAATTCTAGTTCTATCTTGTCGGCGTGTTCTATGTTTACGATTGTGGGAATTTGTTGGAATGAGTATACAGATGGATTTTTATCAGATGTTGTTCGGACTTGTAAGAGTTTGCCCAACTGTAACCCTGAGGGTTTGTGTAGAATGAACAATGCCACATTTAATGAGGAACTGCTTCTGGATATTCTTTGATGTTAATGCTCTATGTCACATAGCATATTAGTGAGAACTGTCTTTTTAGCATTTACCATACTCTTACCTTCATTCTGTGCTTGTGTTTATGTGTGTGTGAATGAATATGAGAGTAAGAATCATTGGGTTTAGTGTTCTCGACATTGATATCACTGTTTTGGAATCTGATCCTCCTCTCTGGCAGACAGCGTATACAGAGATATCAGTGGAGATCCATCATGCGTGGTATGAACGCTGGCACATAGCTGACACATTGAATTACACAAGCACTGAATTCGCCGTAAAAACGCTGTGGAACCAAACCAGTGACATACTGAATCAGCTTCTTATACGTTTGTTACCAAGTCACTGTCACACCGAAAGGGATGGCTCCGCTGGTTAACGGACCACAGACATAACGATCAGTGAACAGAACTCATCTTCAGGCATCGCTGACGCGTTGAATCAACGGTTCCAACATGAGCATCGGAAAGACAGACTTAACAGTTAGGGAAACGGTGTTCAGAGGAAATAGCAACCAGAGGGTTTTGGGTTCAAGCACCAAGGACATTGGTTCTTCCCA
>NC_044501.1:39576238-39578738 GCF_902362185.1 Chanos chanos | reverse complement strand
AAAAACCCAAAAAAAACAAAGCAATAACATTCATTCATTCATTCACTCACCCGTCTACGCCAAAGAGCAGAGAACACTTTGTCTCAATATGCCTGGGTTTCATAAATGGTTATTATTCATAAATGGATTTATCGTATGACGTACGCACATCTGCAGTGCCGCCGTGGACATGCCTTTCTGTACGACGCGAGAGACATGTTCCAGTTGCTCTCTCTCTACATTATCATCCAATATTTATAAAGCTTTCATGCCTGGGTGACTTTGCAGGAATTCACGTGTTTCTCGCGGAAGGTTAACCTAGTATTAGACGCATATGCCGTTTGCTTCAAGGACAGGATCACCGACTTAAAAAAAAAAAAAAAAAAAAAACAGAACAGCTTGCCCTTACGTACCCTTGTCATTTCCAGTCACAATGAGTCTAAAGTAAGCATCAAAGCCAGGTGAATGCATTGAAGCGTAAACCTGCTCGTTCGAGTCGTTTTCAGGTACGGGCAAGTACGACCGCGGGAAGACGTGACGAGACAAAGATGCAGAAATTGAATCGAACCTTTCTACTCGGGACTTTTTTTTTTTGTGGCTAAGCCTCTGAAGCGAGGACAGTGGAACAAAGGGCGAGGGCATTGATGTCATGGAAGAAGCAATGGAATCTTCAGTGAAAAAACTGCGAACGTTCCGTTTCGTTGCAATCGAATCGCTCTCTGGCTCCAAGGGCAGGTGTCTCTTCTGAGAAAATCACTGAACGTCCTCTCCCTCAGGAGGTTGTTCCTAAAACCCCCACACCCCTACCCCAAAATCTTCATTTTCAGACCAGACATTTTCAGTGACTCTTTAGAACTCTGTAGAACTTTCTAGAACACATCTCAGTAATGCGTTTCATCGGTGTTGTAGTACTCGAGTGCAGGACTCAGACCCAAGACTCAAGTTTTTGGTGACTTGGACCTGTACTCGGACTCGTCAGTTTGCGACTAAGGACTTGGGTGCAAATATGTGACCCACCTGTTGTGGTTTCGTGCGGCCTGTGTTGTTGACAGAAGAGAGAAATGATGACAGGCAGGTCGTCCAGTCCCCAAGTTCCCAGTCAGAAGCACCAATCAGTGAGTTCTTCTCCCAGCTGAAGTCTAACGTAATCGTTCTAACCTCCGTAGGAGCAACAAATTGCTGCAGTTACTTCATGTTATTTCACTAAAGTTTTATCGACAGATTGCCGTATTTTTTTATTCTTCTAGAACGTCTGTTAAGGAACGTCATCTTCCGCTGTCTTTCTGGGATTATTAGGCTACCTTATTCCGACGTTTTATGTGAAGCTCCCCCTCTCATCTCTGGATGACTAAAAAGTGACTTTTTCACATACTCATCGAGTTTTATTTCGCTGTCAGGCTGAGGCGAAGTTTACCTCTTCGAGATCGCTTCCCTGCAAAACAGTGATTTTTTTTTTTTTTTAAACTTATTTTGCATTTTGCCAAAAATGTCAGATGCGCCTTAAGCCTGACAGCTTAGTTTGCAAATGCAGGTAACTTCATGTGTTTACGAAAACATGTTGTCTGGGGGCTATTTTTTTTTTTTTTTTTTTAACAAATGGAGGCCCATTGCCGCATGTAGGCTACTCGGACTCAAACACAGAGTTTTCCGCCGAAACGTGTATTAGCTAACGGCTGTTTTAGGTTTTGAGATGATCTTGAGAACCAGTTTTATTACGTTTTTTTCTTCACTCTACATTTCTTTTCATCTTTTATCTCTTTTTTTTGGTGTTCTAATGTGTACACACCCTTAGGAGGACTGAGGTGACAGTTTATTCGGTGTGTATGAAGGGGCGAATTATTAGCGGTTGGCTGAGGGGAAAAATCATGGAGAAAATGATTGTTCAGTCTCGCCTGGTTATTGATCTACGATAAACGTTTATGTGGAGAGGAGGGATGTCGTAAATAATGGTGATAGATGCCTCGGTTTGGGTCAGCAGGTCTGTCGGTCGGACAGGTTGGGCCCACTGCCGACTTGTAGCAGAATTCAGCGCTGCTTTTATGGCGGACATTACTCCTGGACAAAGAAGTAGTCCTTTTTCTGTCTCTCTCTCTCTCTCTCTCTCTCACTCTCTCTCACTCTCACTCTGTTGATTGGCAGTAGAAGGTAATTGATCTCTGATAAAACAGGCCTATTTCAAGTAGCTTTCTCATGGGTCCACCGGTAAATAATTCAACATGGTGACCTTCTCTCTCTCTCTCTCTCTCTCTCTCTCTCTCTCTCTCTCTCCCTCCATCTCCCTCCCTCCCTCTCTCTCTCTCTCTCTTAGTCCAAACTATCACTGGCCTTTCTGTCGGTCTGGATCACTGCGCACTGGTCACCGGTGTGTGTGTGTGAGCATGTGTGGTTTTTTTTTGTTCTAACTGTGTGGTTTTCTGGTTCCAGGCTTTTTAATCTGACCCTGAAGAAGCTGGTGATGCTGAAGGAATTGGACAAAGACTTGACCTCGGTCGTTATCGCTGTCAAACTCCAGGTACCACTC
>NC_044501.1:39568738-39571238 GCF_902362185.1 Chanos chanos | reverse complement strand
CTCACCCACAGCTCTCTTTCTCATCTCTCCTTTCACCTCTGCCTTCTCTTACACTTCAAAATAACGTCTTTTTTTTCTCAATTCGTTTGTAAATTTTTGCGAGATTTTTTTTCCTGTAAAGCACACGTGCCTGTATGGTGTTTGTGAAACTTGTCTGTTGATTGGTATGTCTGCTAGAGTGTGTGTGTGTGTGTGTGTGTGTGTGTGTGTGTTTGTGTGTGTGTGTGTGAAGCTGGGCTTGGTCAGGAGTGTTTACTTGTGGATAATGTGTTTGTGAGTCTGTATTATGTTGGCTTGTAAAGTGTTTGAAGTTTTTTTCTGTGGTCTAAACATATCTGCTTAATGTATGTGTGGGACCAGTGTATGAGCCTTGTTACATTTGGTTTGAAGGTTTAAATGTACATAAATATGTGTGTGTGTGTTTGTGTGTGTACATAGCTTGAGTTTGGTCCATAGAGTGTGCATATATTTATACTGTGTTTATAATGTGTGTATATGTATACATAGCTTGACTTTGGTCCAAAGAGTATGCATTTGTTTATAGTGTGTTTATAATGTGTGTGTGTGTGTGTGTGTGTGTGTGTGTGTGTGTGTGTGTGTGTGTGTGTGTGTGTGTGAAGGTTGGGTTTGGTCTGGAGCATGTGTCTCGAGAGCAGATTCAGGAGGTGGAGGAAGACCTGGATGAGCTCTATGACAGTTTGGAGATGTACAACCCCAGTGACAGTGGACCAGAGATGGAGGAGACAGACAGTATCCTCAGTACTCCTAAACCCAAACTCAGGTATGTTACCCAACACACACACACACACACACACACAAATAGAGCATCCTCAGTACCCATAAATCCAAACTGAAGTACGTTACCCAACACATATATGCACACACAAAAATAGAGCATCCTCAGTACCCATAAATCCAAACTGAAGTATGTTACCCAACACAAACATGCACACGCACGCACACTAATGCAAACAGAAACACAGAAACATGTGAATAGGACATCCTTAGAATTCCCGGAAGAAACGGAGACAGAAATGGTATTTGTGTACGTGCGGCATGAGAGAGAGCGCGCGCGCGCGTGTGCGTGTGTGTGTGTGTGTGTGTGCGAGAGCAGCCCTGTGGAACATGTCGTTGTCCTGGTTCTTTTGATGGAGGGATAACACTGACAGATGAAAGAAAAGCAGCAGTATAGAGGGAGGAGGTGACGAAAGCAGATAAACGCTGAATGCCAAGAACAGAGCAGAGGTTGAGATGAAGGAGTGCAGAGACACAAAGGGAGAAAAAAAAGAGAGAGATTAAAAAATAGTGTGATGTGGTGAAAGACAGGAGAGAGGTGATGATCTGACGGAATACAGGCAGACAAAGGACAAAGGAAGAGACCAAGACGAGGAACGCTTGTCGCGACTAGAGTTTGGCTCCCCCCGGTGGCGAAGAAAAGTATTATGTCCTTGCCGCCGTCCCCCTCCGACATAGGTAGATTTCACAGACTGGATGCACATAGTGACATAGGTAATGATTTAAACTGTATACGCCAGCGCAGGTCTACATACATTAATCCGGCCTGGATTAGGATTAGAGAACCTCAGCCTTTGTGTAGGTACCTAATCCAGTGTGGGATGGATGCAACATTGCATATCATGAAATAACGTGCTACTATAGTCATACTACAACAGTTACGTAATTCTCTGTCTTTCGTGAGTTTGCTTGAGGGAAAAGGGCCAAAGCTGGCTGAATCAGCGAGTCTGACATTTCGAAATTTAGGACATATTATACATATGCTGAGGGATTTGTTAGAAAAGGCCAGAAAGTTAATTCCATTAATCTGCTTCTAGGAAGATCCGTGGAGCACTCCACAGATGGCATTTATGAAAATGTTTCACGGCATCTCAAAGCGAAAGCTCAGTCTGCGATTCCTTCGTTTCTGGATTTCCGTCTCTGTTCCTTCCTCATTGTCTCTCTCTCTCTCTCTCTCTCTCTCTCTGTGTGCGCGTCTGTGTTTGTGTGTGATTTAAGGCCGTTCTTCGAAGGAATGTCCCAGTCCAGCTCCCAGACGGAGATTGGCAGTCTCAACAGCAAGGGCAGCCTTCCCAGGGACCCCTTCAGCCCAGTGAGTCACACACACACAGAGAGAGAGAGAGAGAGAATTCTCATTCACACCCATTCTCTCAGTCCACACTCCACACAATACACCATACAACCTACAAAAGCAACAAGATACAATGTCCAGTCTAAAACACAACGTATAATAAAACATTTACCATTGACAACGTGTCGAACAACATATAGTAGCAGTTAGTGAATAGTAAGAGGCAGCAATAGCAGTTAGAATGCATAGTAAGAGATAGTAGCTGCAATATGATGCAGATTCATCAATACTCAGTTAGCGTTCGTGTTCAGTTAGGCTGTTTATAATGAACAGTGGGCCTTGGATGGGTGGGGGTGGGGGGGGGGGTTGTTGAGAACATTCTGGAAGCTTGTTTAGTGTATGCTGTGGTACTGC
>NC_044501.1:39516238-39563738 GCF_902362185.1 Chanos chanos | reverse complement strand
TATCAGCGGAGCTACACTCACACACCAGCTGCCCATCGCTGAGGCCATGCTGACCTGCAAACACAGGACGTGAGTTTTAACATCTGCTGACACGACCTACACCACTGCACCTTCTACACTTCCCCTAACACCGATTCCCAGCGGTCCGCTGATACAAACACACGACCGTCTGTTCTGGTTCTGCGCACACAGAAAACCCTCTGTACATCACACTGTGTGACTGACTGTTTTTCCTACATTCACACCAAAGCTCATCTCTTTTCTCTCTCCCTCTCCCTCTTTCTCTTTCTCTCTCTCTCTGTCATTCTCTCACTCTCTCTTTCTCTACCAGGAGGGATGAAGATTCCTACCAGAAGTTCATCCCATTCATTGGGGTGTGTTTTTATTTACTTATTTATATATTTCATTTTCCATAGGTTTCCATCTAATGTCTGCATATGTGTTTTGACATCTATAAGCTCTGATGACAGAGAGGGTGTGAAGTCACGACACATAACACTGTTTATCAGTCAGTCCACTATTGAGTCTAGTTCAATACATCTACTTCACTATTTATTGAAATGGAATTGATAATGAGTAGTTCATTATTAAATTATTATTGATAATGAATAGATCATTATTACAGTATTATTATTACACTATTACATTTTAGTTACATGCATATAGTCCTTTGTGTGGTCTCATATGAAGGTGGGAATCCATAGGTCAAAGTCATGTGCATTTTGTTGTCGTTTTGTTCGAGCAGGTGGTGAAAGTGGGATTGATCGAGCCAGGCCAGTCGTCAGCAGGTTAGTGTGTCCGTGGAAATCGAATATCTGACCAACTTTCAAGCCGCGCTGGAGTCAGATTATTGACTCAGATTCACAACACCTGTCGTTTTGATGCTAACTGCTGTCGTTTTGATGCTAACTGCTGTCGTTTTGATGCTAACTGCTCTGACCCTTCTCCTTTGTTTCTTAGGAGATTTAGAAGAGGGTGTGGCTGTAAGTTTAGCTGTCCCCTCCACGTCTCCACCTTCTCACGGCTCTCCTGCCAGTCTCAAAGAGACGGCCACGCCCCCTTCCTCTCCCTCTATGGGTGGAGTTTTGGCTGTGCAAGGGTAAGTCTTGACTGGTCTAGGAATCCAGTATGCGATCCCCAACCCCACCTAGGATGGCAAAGAAAGGTTCATGAATAATTAAGGAAAGGGCGTGGCTAGCACTCCAAATAACCAATCACCAAACATTTTTGATCCAAGGGTCAAGTATAACTCCTGGTCTTTCCCCTGCTCCTCCTTCATTTGCTGTGCAGTGTTTACACACCAAAGTACCACAACCTCTCTTTCTATATTATTGACCTGTCCTACATAAAGTTAACGACTCGTCTTTAGGCGAGCCTCATGATAAATACAAAAAGTGTACACATTTCAGTCAGTGCACTACTCCTCACAGAACGCTCGCGGGTGTTTGCTTAGCAACATAAGTTGCAGTGGCTTCTTTGCGGTATTAGCCCGTGAATCATTCACGAACCTTCCAATGCCATTTTAGGGGGAAGGAAAAAAAAATTGCCCCCTGTACTTCGTTTGTTACATCTAAAGCCTCACTCTCAGTTTCCCCTGACTCCGCCCCTTCCTGCCGACTCAAACCTTCCTCCCCCTCCTCCTCCTCCTCCTCCTCTCCCCAGGAGCCCCAGTATGTCTCACGGAGTGGACGCGATCGGCCTGCAGGTGGATTACTGGCTGGCCTCTCTGGCGGAGAAGCGGCGCGAGGGCGAGAGGAGAGACACGGGCTGTAAGAACACGCTGAAGAGCGTCTTCAGGTCGCTGCAGGTCAGCCGACTGCCCGGGATGGGCGTGGCGGACCCGCAGACGCAGGTCAACACCATGGCCATGACGGTGGTCACCAAAGAGAAGAACAAGAAGGGTGAGAGATTATGGTGTCTTGACACGGACAGACACAGGAGTTAAGTTCTGCAGTAAAAAAAAAAATAAAAGAAGAAGAAGAAAAATAAATAATCTCTAGCACCACCTACTGACAGAAGAGCGACATTATTTAAAATGAAATTACACAGTGACTCATAAGCAGACTGGATCTTTTATTCGTATGAATAAACTTTGTATTCAGTCTTTCACTGTTCGCTCTCTCTTTCTTGCTCTCTCTCTCTCTCTCTTGCTTTCTTTCTCTCTTCAGTTCCCACGATCTTCGGGAAGAAACCCAAGGAGAAGGAGGTGGACTCGAAGAGTCAGGTGATTGAAGGCATAAGCCGACTCATCTGTTCCTCTAAGCAACAGCAGACAATCCTTAAAGGTAACTTTCCTTTAGTTTCCTCTAAACAACACACACAATCCTCAAAGGTAACTTTCCTTTAGTTTCCGCTAAACAACACAGACAATCCTTAAAGATAATTTTCCTTTAGTTTCCTCTAAACAACACACACAATCCTTAAAGATAATTTTCCTTTAGTTTCCTCTAAACAACACACACAATCCTTAAAGGTAATTTTCCTTTAGTTTCCTCTAAACAACAGCAGACAATCCTTAGAGGTAATCTTCCATTAGTTTCCTTGAGTTTTTCCCCTGGTATAAACAATGCTAATGAAAAAAAGTGGAATGTCATACTTAAGTAGACCAACCCCAATAAGGACAAGAAAAGCTGAACTCAATTAATTCTCTCTCTCTCTCTCTCTCTCTCTCTCTCCCTCTCTCTCTTTTTTGTCTTTCTCCTCTCGTCCTTCTTTCCTCAGTGACCATAGACGGCGTGGAGTGGAATGACGTTAAGTTCTTCCAGTTGGCGGCTCAGTGGCCAACGCACGTCAAGTACCTCCCCGTTGGCCTGTTCGGATACAGCAAACCACCCTCCTAGGACCACGCCCACCCACCCACCCACCCAACTCCCCTTACCTTTTTCCACACTTCATTCACCCTGTAGCCAAAGCCCTATTGCACACAGCCATCCCCACCATCACCCCCCCCCCCCCCCCCCCCCCCCCCCCCCCGCCCCTCGCCATCACTCACAGTTCCCACCTGGAATTCGGGGCAGTTGTAGCAGCGCTGGGAGAACAGGCCTTGTTCCAAATGTTCCAGACTTGTGTCATGCGGAGGGGATTGTGATGGAGGATTAGGACGTAGGAGTGCGTGTGTATGGGTGTGTGTGTGTGTGTTTGTGTGAGTCAGCGCTGGTCACTTTCATGATTTTTTTGTTTTTTTTTGACGTCACAGCCCTTGGACCCCAGCACAATTCGGACGGCGCTGTCGGCCGGCCAGCCAGCCGTCGCTGTCCGCTGTATAAAGGCAGGGGAAAGAAGAGGCCTGGGGCTAACCCTTACTGATGCAAAGACCTGGGTTTCCTTATGCTAAGACAGTCCGGCTCGGAATGAGGCGTATTCCGTATCTTACTCCGCGCAAAACGCCCAACGTGATGATACTGTTACCACTAACGCTAAAACAGTGATTACGCCGACGGACTACCTGCATCTAACGTACGAATGCATGTACTCAGCTTCTCTAACAGTGCAATTTCACGTAACACAACCTGAAATAAGGCCTTTTTTTTCCACTTCTGTTTCTCCTCTGGATGCTCCCTGTCTCCGACGTTAGGGGTGACCTTCAGTAGTGCAAAGGCTCACGCGTCTGTTGATTACATATACGAATATGTGAATACTTTACATTACCGTTCTTCACACGAATATGCTTTTTGGGTAACGTAAAGAGCTTTTAATCATGTGGTTGAACAGCAAGTACATTTTAAAAAAAAAGAAGTGCCCTTTGTTTAGATGTAACATGTAACTTAGCTTGTTGTTATTAATTTTTATTTTTTTTTACACACTATCGTGACTCCAAAGATCACACACTGGTCAATCAGAATGTAACCATGACAACTCATTCCCTGGGGTAGGAGGGTGCTACTGTCTGCTGTTGTGGTAACCGTGGTAACTAGAATTGACATTCTTCACTGTTGAGAAATGGTGATGGCTGCCCCATCCTGAAGGGCCCGATGCCATGTCTCATAGACGGAGCCATTACTTTATAAATGGAGCAGGCCTTTCTTCTACACACTGAATCCTGGGAGTTGTAGTCTTTTTCTTGTATCCCTACATTTATCTGGGGGAAGGTGAGTCTGGGGCAGCAGGTGGTTTTGGGTTGGGAAACCAGGGCTGGCTCCCTGTAGGTTGTGAAATGCTATGCACTTAACCCAATCCCATCTCTCACAAAAAAAAAAAAGGAATAAAAAAAAAAAAAAGAATTCACTTCCAAAGCACAAGAAGAGAAGGAGTTAAATGATAGCGACCTGTTACCTCAGGTCTGCAACTGGGTCATGACCTTCGAGAATAAAACGTAGGAGGGAACACAAGTAATGTCACAGGAGAAGCAATGTAGGCTTCCCTGTCGAGCCATCAGAACGCTCTGAATCATCCAATCAATAGAGGCTTCAGCTAGCAATGCGCTAGTTGCTTCAATGTCCTCTCCTTCAGCTGTTGTGCTCCTAGGTTATACCTTCCTCCATAATTAGCCAAGAGGGAATACTGATCTAAGATCAGTTTTGTTTTTGGGATTTTTTTTGGGGGGGGGGGTGTTGGGAGGGTGTACATTCTCCCTTTATTTGCTGGGTTTCCCATCTCTTGCCATAGGCAGAGAACATCTGAACTTTATGCAGTCTCTCCGCTAATGTGATGTTAGTGCTTTCTGTTTTGTCTAGGACGTCGTGAGGTATACCGTGCGTTCAGTGACTGGTAACAATATATTATTGTTTTGAAATGTGGTCTAAAAAAGAGAAAAGAATAACAGTATCTATGATATAATGTCGTGCCACATTGAGTGGAATGAGTTTTTTCGTGCGTGCGTGTGCGTGTGTGTGTGTGTGTATGTGCGTTGGTTTGTGTGAGTGGTGTTTTATTTGGCTGTCAGTGGTCATTGTCACTAAAGAATTTATGCTGTGTACATTTTTAGCATCTGGCACACCCTGAGTTGCTACACGAGGTGAGAGAAACTAACGTGAGTGAGACACACAGCTCATATCTGCTCACAAAGTGTGGGCGTTTTCCCTTTACGCATTCAGCCTTTATGCACCAATGGTTCGTGACTGCTGTGTTTTCCCATAACATGACGACCCGTTGGTCAAGTGTTAGGCTGTGATGTTTAGCTCGCAGTGCAAAAAAACCAAAACTTTTGGTTATATCCACAGGCTTCTCTACCGTGCCCTATCATTCTCCAAAGTAAATTGTCCCTGGTTTTTCTTTTTTTTTGCAATGTCAAGTATTATGAAAAAAGTATTACCTTCCAAATAGGTCAGTTGGAGGTAGTTTTTGTTTGTTTGTTTTTTTATTTGTCTTTTTTTTTTCATTTGTTTTTAGCAATAGTTATGGCAGTGTTTTAAGTGTAATGACTACATCTCCTTTTGCTTGAATTTTGTTCCTTGGTTTCCCATCTTTTTCTTCCTGTTTGAATGGGGATTTACCCAAAGGGATGAACACTCCAGGTGTCATTTGTCATTACTCATGCCATCAAAGTAATGTCATTATGATGTAATAGAATGTTACTATGATGCAATGGAATGTCATTGTGATGTAATTCTGTTTTGTAAACATACTTGTTTATGGTTCTTAAAATGGCCATTGCCTCAGGCCATTAGACTCTGGAGTTGTTCTGTAAGATTTTGCACTGTGTGCTTTGAACTTTATTATTTTCTTTTTTTTATGATATTAAGTGTAACAGTTTTATGTACTGATTTAATTCATGTAATTAACATAATCATGAGAAAACTTGATGTGGAAGTAGATGTGAACTTGCTATGTCAGCTATCTGTAAGGGACGTCAGTGAAAACGACCAGCCCTGAGTCATCTGTTACGATGATATTAATTGGTATTATCGGTCATTGATTTTCCAATATCCCATCTGATGATCATTCTAGAACATTCTGGACATTTTCTATAAAACTGAACTAGGTGGCCATTTAGACTATCCATTTTTGTAGCCAGTGAACAAAATATTCTGTGTTTTAAATTACTTCGGTGATTAGAGAACTTTGTGCAACACTCTCTGGATATCAAAATCCTCATATCAAGACCCTGAAAGCCATTTTAGAGTAGAGTTTTGAAGGCCCCCCCCCCCCCCACCCCACCCCATACAAACCCCAAAGTTTTGTTGGAGTGATTTTGAGTATCCATTTAAAGACTAGACCATTTCATGAGCCTTACTCGGGACAGAAAAACAAAATCCTTTTAATGTTTTTCACTCTTTATTTGGCACTGATCATGCTCCTGTGTTATCGTGTCTGATGGAATATTTACATATCACACATTGGATACCAATTATGGCACTTGTGTTTACAAAAGAAATTGTTTCCTGAAGAGAAAAAAAAAAAAAACTGCCAAAACAGTAAATTGTTACATGTTTGTCAATAGGAGCTCAAACAAAAGGTCAATCTGTTCAGTGTTTGGTGTCTTCAGTGTTCTACGTGATGGGGAAACTGTCGAATATGTGGCCACTTTTCCAGTGCACTCATGACAGCGCCCAAGCCTGAGTGATCACTGGCTTCACATGTTCCGCTGAATTTCTAGGTTTTAATGACCAGTGAGTGTCTCTCTCTCTCTCTCTTTCGTTAGTGTGGGAACATGGCCACTATTTGTCATTGTGCTTTTCTATCTGTCCCTGCGTGTTTGCCCTTGAACCTGTGTCTGTACATGTGTTTGTGGTGTGAAAAAAAACAAAACAAAAACAAAGGAATATTAAGTGGAATGAATGATTTGTCAGAGCTATTAATCGAAACTTCATTCTTTGTACTTTCTTTCTCTTCCACTCCCTGTCCGTAATTATGCCTGTTAGCGATCCTTTAACATACCGCACAATCAAGATTGAACTGGCTTGGATTCCACACGCTTTGAATGCTTACAACCAGTGTATTTTAAAGAGGTAAAAAAAAAAAATATCCACAGAATAACACTTCTCCTCATTTTTAGTGAAATAAGGTTTGGATTGAACGTAAATTAATTAAAAGAGTACTTCTCCAAGTTGAAAAAGCCAAGCTCGTGGATGAAGACTTTTTTATTTTATTTTTTTGCACACGGCACATTTTACGTTCAGCAGTCTACAGCTTTCTGCCTCTGCCTATAAACTACAACGCGTGTACATATCTTACAAAGTGCTTGTAATACTTCCCGAGTTTCGTTAATCGTGTTTTATTTTTTATTTGACGTTTTTTGTAGTAATGCTTTTTTCATAATTCAGTTGTCAATCAAACTGATGTGGGATGAACAGATGAAGTGTCTATTGTTCTTTTTTTAAATAAATACACCAGATTTGTAATTAGCCTCTGGGTTTTTCTTTACAGTTTGAGTGTCTTTCAAAATATGATCCATATGATTTAAAAACCTCTATCAAGCATAAAAAATGTGTGGTTTATGATGTAAAAAAAATCGTTGAAAGGTTATCTGGGACGCGGATGAGAAGCTCTTCGCAGAAAACTGAAAAATTACAGAGAGTTTTGTCTGATCACTTTGCTCGTCCGACGTCCACAACATGAAGACACAATTTTTAAGTCGGTTTGTGTGTTTCTATGTTTGTTTGTGTGTGTGTGTGTCTTTTTTTAAGGGTGGTTAGACCCACCTAGCACAGGGCGTGTGTATAGGGGTAGGCGGTGATGTCAGCGCGCCGGGTTGGGGCTTTGGATTCTGGGAGTCCTCGCCGACCAGCCATTTTCATCTCCGTGCTGTCATCCAAACACGAGTAAGCGGACGGACGACAGCAGACCAGAAGTTTCTTAGTCAAACAGAAGCTGATGATGGATAGAATGAAACCGGATTGTCGCATACCGTTATCTTTACTTTACTGAGCATAATCGAAACGCAGCCCCCGCAGTTCGCCGAACGGGTGAAGAGAATAGCGGCTGATTTATATCTAACGGACAAGAGTCATCAGCTAGCTGTGCTAGCTTAATTGGTTAAGATGCTTTATTGTGAATTGTCGTTCTTTTAGTTTACATCTATTTTTTCTTTGTACTTCAGTGATTATTGTAGCAACAGACACGTACGTGAGAAAAAACCGACTAGAAATTTCTGAACAATCGGGGCGCATAAGCCGAAATAGACACCGTCAGAGGCGTACTGGTGACTCTAGCCCTTGCTTTCTGCTTTGGCTAGAAATTGTAAGTAAATTGATTTTGTACGTTTGTTTGAACTTAACATTCTTCTAAGTACAGAGATTGCTGTGAACATAATGATTATTTTCCACCGAAGCAGATCCGGCCTTATTGGTAGATTGTTGACGGTATTGCCATCTTCCATACGGTGCACATCGGCTGACAGCATCATCCCGACAGCAGGTCGCGCTTTGTTCAACTCACTCCAAGAAAGCTAGCTCGCAAGCTAAAAACAGTAGCTTAAATTCACTGTCTCTAGAACAGGACAGTTTGTTGGTTAAATACCTTTTTGCAAGTTAATATTTGCAGATATTTCACAATATAATGTATTTGCGCAGGACAAAAATCGGAGCATATGTTTTGAAGTCGTATTGCGTGTTTCGCAGGTAGTGTTGATATTACACTCCAAGTGTCGAATGTGCCATTGACTTGTGACAATATAACCAGTTGGTACGAGATCAGCTCACATTGTAACTGTCAGTAAGCTATTTTGTTGAAAGACGTGATGGGTATTTTTGGAAACTTGGTTTTAACACGTTATGGTGCGTGCTCAAGACATTGTTCGTTATACAACTGAACAACGGTGGTTTTCACGGAACGATCCGCCACAGCAAGCTGTGTCTCTTATTCAGAAAGAAACCATTTCCCAGTGCTCTCCCCCAGCAACTAATGCCTTTGAAGTCATTACTTGTCCGCAGTTCTTTTCATTGTGTGTTTTGCATATCTTGAACTGAGTCCATTTGATGTTCCGCTTGCCCTACCGGTCACCTTGATTGATCTTCAGTCCGTACCAATATTTTATTCTCAGCTTTCTTCAGTAGACATTCGACTACTTTTACACTGTTATCAGTTTGGGATATGTATAAAGACAGCTTTGACGGGGGGGGGGGGAAAATCAGCATCCCGTTTCGGGACTCGGGACTCCCTCAGTTATCAGGGATGTTACGGACATCCCCATCTTGGTGCATTGCAGTCAATAGACGGAAAGGTGGGGGTGTGGGCGGGGGCCTCCTGGCGGCGAGAGCGTGGAAAAATCCAGGTAGTCCGTTAGAAAAGGTAAAAATCGTGAAGGGTTACGCAGCCCGCGCCTCTGCTGCAGCACGGTGGGTTTGTTTACAGTCAGTTTTTATGTGGAAGAGTTCGTAGTTGTAATGAAAATACATGAAACATCTAAGTATTTGGAGGGTTTAATTGTGATTTAAGTGCTTTTTGGTAAGTGCGTTTGTCCTGTTTCATTAACTTGATTACTATTATATGCAACGGTGCGCACTGTTTACAGAATAAGTTAAGTCAGGAGACGTTTAAATCCAGTTGTCTTTGTGAACAAGGTTTTATAAACAGGGAAGAGTGATCGCTAATTAACCATCCATAAAGCTGCAAGTCTCAAAAATAGAAAAAACAGGTTCGGACATGACTTGTGGCTACTTTTGATTTATAATACCATTAGCACGTTATCAGCACATTGTTAGGGCATCAGTTTGCCCAGTTTGGTACTTCTCTCGGGGAATTTACCACATTTTACATATATTTTGATTCACTCTAAGACTCTATTCTGAAGTCTTGTATTCCATCCGTAAACCTTCTAGAATTCTCTGCGGTGCGCTTTTTCTCAGAAAACACTAAATCACTTAGGCTGACGTAGAGATGAGCAGATTGACTGGAGGGCAAGTGTTTGGGTGAGATGGTTGCTGCGTCGGTATTTTTGAGTCCTGATTCTGTGTGGAACAGCTGTTGTTGTCTGGACAGATGAGGGCGAGTGACAGTTTGCTAAGCTATGCGATACTAAGCAGGACCGACTGACGGTAATGAAGTGGCACAGCGGCTAAAGCGCCTCAGAAACGAGGTTTTGCCCGTGAATCGTCAGTTAAGAGACTGAGAAGTACCGTGTTGTGTATTTACAAGTTCTAATGTCCATTGTCAAGGTTTTTTTACCGGACATGTCGTCACCCATTCACAGAAAGATAGAGCTTTGATTTAGGCTTAGCTTATATAGTAGCTCTCTCAAAAATCACCTCATTGTTCCCTGCTCTCTTGTTTTCCGTTTCAGTTCAGGAATGGTTCAGTAATAGCATGACTATCACAATATAATTTTGCCAGATCGGTTCACACTGTCATAAATTTATAGAATCTACATATATTTTCAGAAGGGTAAAAAGATGACACTCTCTTTTTATGATCTTCTCTTCCCATCTTTTTTTCCTTCCCTCCTTGTCCACCATTCTTTCTCTCCCTCTCTCCAGTCGTCTTGAGTGTGTGAGGCCTGCTAGGCGATGTCCACTATGGTTTACCCGCGTGATGAGACCTTGGAGAGACTCACGCAGGATGAGATAGTTCTGAACACCAAAGCTGTGATCCAGGGGCTGGAAGCCCTGCGTGGAGAACATGCTCAGCTCCTCAACTCCCTGCTGGACTGCAGCCAGCCCCCGGCGGCCCAGGAGAAATCAGGCCTGCTCCGCAAAAGCATGGAGGCCATCGAACTGGGCCTTGGAGAAGCTCAGGTACGAAGCGCAGAGGTCCTGCTCGGAAACCACTGACCTGAGATCAGCTAGCTTGTGTTTGTTAAAGCTGTTCGTGAGATGAGTCAGCGTGATTCGGCGGTCAGTTGTCAGCCAGAGGCTCAGTGAGCAGAGAATATTTCACAGTGGTAAATGTTTAATGTAAACTGAAGTGTTTTAAAGGCTTTGGACCAACTTAAAATCTGTTATGTCCACATTCATTATGGTCACTCAGTCACCCAATTTCACGATGTTTTTTGGTCTCTCATCCCTCCCACTCTTATTGTCCCTCTTTCTTTCTTTCTTTCTTTCTTTCTTTCTTTCTTTCTTTCTTTCTTTCTTTCGTCCTTTCTTTTTTGTCTTTCTTTCTGTCTTTCTCTTTTCTTTCTTTCTTTCTCTCTCGCTCTCTCTCTCTCTCTCTCTGTCTCAGGTGATCATTGCCCTGTCGGGGCACCTGAGCGCGGTGGAGTCGGAGAAGCAGAAGTTGCGGGCCCAGGTGCGCAGGCTGTGCCAGGAGAACCAGTGGCTGAGGGACGAGCTGGCCAGCACCCAGAGCAAACTGCAGAAGAGTGAACAGAGCGTGGCCCAGCTGGAGGAGGAGAAGAAACACCTGGAGTTCATGAACCAGATCAAAAAGTTTGACGACGACGTCTCGCCCTCCGAAGAGAAGGCCAGCGAGACCTCCAAAGACAGCCTGGACGACCTCTTCCCCAACGATGACGACCAGGGACCAGGTAGCGTCACGTCCCAGTGTGCCTCAGCTGTAACAGGCTGGCACACTAGCTCCATTCTTATAGCAGTTCCTCTTCTAGGTATAGGACTAAATAAATGGTGTTTGGATCCATTTATTGTTGTCGTATGACAAACGGCATGTAGGATTGTAACTGAATGTGATTTTTACGCTGCATGCTTTCAACTTTGCCTTTTATTTTCTCACATCCTTTTTTTTTTTTTATCTCTCTCACAACCCTCTTTTGATACCGATTAACCAAAATCAAAAAGCATATCTATCACAGAAATCTTTGTGTCAGAAATGTTTTAAACCCATTCATTTAGTGAACGCTTTTATCCCAAAGCAGCAGCTTTCAAGGCAGGCAGAATACAAACCCAACACGTAGCCATTAAAGACCTGCCTAGTGCACAGAAGCGCCACTGCTAAGTTCAGTATTATGATTAACTAAAGGTTTCAGTCTAATTCATGCATGTAAACATACGTTTGAAAGCTGGTTAAATAATGTTTTATGAAGAGAAGGGAGAGAATGTGGAATGTCCGGGAAGCTTCTCTAACCCCCCCCCCCCCCCCCCCCCCCGGTGCGTTCCCGCCCTCTCCAGCCCAGCCCAGCGGGGAGGTGGCCGCCCAGCAGGGCGGGTACGAGATCCCCGCCCGCCTGAGGACCCTCCACAACCTGGTGATCCAGTACGCCTCCCAGGGCAGGTACGAGGTGGCGGTGCCGCTGTGCAAACAGGCGCTGGAGGACCTGGAGAAGACGTCCGGTCACGACCACCCCGACGTGGCCACCATGCTCAACATCCTCGCCCTCGTCTACAGGTGGGCGCAGAGCCGGACCGCCACGGTCCCCGTCGTGCCGTTCGACGTCCGGGCGTTCGCCTTGTGCATACACATACCTAATACACATACCTAATACCTAATGCTGTCTTGTATCGTCTGGGTTTGAATAGGTCAAGCTGGTTCTCTGGTTCTGTTTAGTATCAGCGGATTGGGAAATCAAGAGCGTTGTGTGTATTTTGCAAGTTGCAACAGAAGGGCCTTATTCTATTAAAATCCATTACCTTTTAAAAATAGACATTAAACCCAATTAATGAAATAGAAATTTGAAACATCCTGTTGAGTTCTCGCCACCGGGTCTGGATCCTACTGAAACAAGACGTAGCCCATCTGTAATGTCGTATGTGATACCTGCAAACAGCACCTTTAACATCCTGCTCTCTGATGTATATGGATATTAAACCTTTTGTATATAGATATTACGATGTGTATATAGATATTAAATGGGGTTTTTTTTGCTCTGGCTCCAGGGACCAGCATAAGTTCAAAGAGGCAGCCCACCTGCTGAACGACGCCCTGGCCATCAGAGAGAAGACCCTGGGGAAAGACCACCCGGCCGTGGCCGCCACCCTGAACAACCTGGCCGTGCTGTACGGGAAACGGGGCAAGTACAAGGAGGCGGAGCCGCTGTGTAAGCGAGCACTGGAGATCCGAGAGAAGGTACGCGCCTCCACACGGCCGCACGTCAGAGGAGAACGTTCTGTAGGAGAACAAACTCATAATCTGAGTTTGGATTATCACGTCAGCATCTTCACCGCCTCAGTGTTGACGGCGTCTAACGCTTAGAGAAATTATATCGTAATCCGGTGATTTTAATAGGATAAGGTCATTTTTCACAGTCATTATTTAGTATTGGGTGCTGGCTCCAGTGGTCGAAAGTAAACAGTTAAATGAATAGAGAGTATTTTAGTATTAGGTAAACAAATATCTGTTTCATGGAAAATGAAACATTTTACAGCTAAGGTTGTTGAATTGTTTGCATTTCTGTTTTGAGTTTGGTTAATGTACAGTGGATAACAGTAAAATGGTTGGTGTGTGTGTGTGTGTTTGTGTATGTGTGTGTGTGTGTGTGTGTGTGTGTGTGTGTGTTATGTGTTTAGGTCCTGGGGAAGTTCCACCCTGATGTGGCCAAACAGCTGAATAACCTGGCCCTGCTCTGTCAGAACCAGGGCAAGTATGAGGAAGTGGAGTATTACTACCGCAGGGCCCTGGAGATCTACGAGTCCAAACTGGGCGCCGACGACCCCAACGTGGCCAAGACCAAGAACAACCTGGTGAGGAGAGGACCTCCACCGTGACAAAAAATAGAAAACCTACCGAATGACTGCCTTTCGAGATTTAGGGTTAATGTTTTATCTCTGCTGCTTTGATCAGGTCAATGTTTGAAAAGGATTTGTCTTTAGTAAGGGAATTTTATGCTTTATTTGGACTCGGTCATTAATTTTCGTTCCAGGTGGGTGTTAATATTTAGCTCTCTTAAGGTGTTTGTTTAACGTACCGTATTTTGTTCATTTAGAAGCATGCTTTTGAAGTCCCCGGTTATGGTTGGGTTTTTTTTTTTGAGCAGCACTGAATCTAATTTTGAAATCTAATTTGAGGCTACAGATCTCAGTTCAGGACAGGACATTGAGTGTCTGATATTTAACAAGGCATGACTCTTATTCCCTGCGTTCAGCGTCTCTGCGTTTTGGTATCTGGGTCTATTTCTGGAAACTGAAATGCGAATACTTAACTTTAATGTGAAGGTCAAACATTAACATTCACGAGCTCGTTTTCTCCGTGTCAGGCGACCTGCTACCTCAAACAGGGCAAGTTCAAAGACGCAGAGTGTCTGTACAAGGAAATTCTGACCCGCGCCCACGAGAAAGAGTTTGGATCCGTCAACAGTAAGTATCTGTTTTCGTCTGGATGTTCCTTCATCCTTCACTATCACTGTGTAATAAATTTCCTCTGGTTTCATACAAAGAGTAGTTTGCTCTTCAGTTAACACAGATGGAAGATTTTCAGTATTTTAACGGTTTTTAAGAGAGTCGTTTATTTTTTTTCCCCCAAGATTGTCGTCTCCTGCTGTTCGACTGGAGACAGCTCTAGTATATCTGTGTCAGTGTGTGTGTGTGTGTGTGTGTGTTACCTTAGGGATTGAGTATACTTTCTCAAAGAGGTCAACAGGTCAGGGCTAATCCTGACCCTGTCGTGCACACAGAGACTTTACACTCACTGTATCCTTCTAATCAGTCTTAAACCAATCAACCAGTGACACGCTCTCAGAAGTGCACCGTCATGATCGGACGCAGCCAGCTACGCTTAACACACACACACACACACACACACACACACACACACACAGACGCAGGGTTACATCACTGTCCTAATACATCAACTCTAAATATAACACAATGCAGTTCTAACCACAGACTGAAAATCTTTTTTTTTTTTTTTTTTTTGAACCTTTCCTAGATGACAACAAACCAATCTGGATGCATGCGGAGGAGAGAGAGGAGAGCAAGGTAAGCATGCTCACTGTGAATTACTATAAATACCAGGTCGTGTGACCAGGACCGCTCGAACACTGGGACAGATAGATAGAGGTGGGTTGGTGTAGTGACAGTTGATTTTCTCTCTCACAGGGAAAGAAGAAGGACGCAGGTCCTTATGGAGAATACGGCAGCTGGTACAAAGCCTGCAAGGTGGACAGGTGACTATAGTCAAAAACAACTCATTTTTAAGACTTACAAAGTGTACAGAATCTTATTCGTTTTCATTTTCTCCGTGACGGGTTTAATAATTGTATTCGTTTAATCTCTTAGAGGTTTACTGTTTGAGTCTGCAGAATGAGGGTTTGTTTTCATTGCTTTGATAGAATGAAAGCTGATTTTATTTTCCCTGTTGGTCTTGGATAGCCCCACTGTCAATACCACTCTCAAAAGCCTGGGGGCGCTGTACCGCCGACAGGGCAAACTGGAGGCAGCCGAGACACTGGAGGGGTGCGCTAGTAAGACCCGTAAACAGGTACAAAAAAACCCCAAAAACTTCACAGTCCTGACTGGCGTTCAGAAACACAGTGACCTGAGTCAGCCTTGGAAGGCGGAGTCGAATCCCAGCTCTTCACGCGTGTGGTGTTTTCTCTCTCTCTCTCAGGGGCTGGATGCCTTTAATCAGAGTAAGGTGGTGGAGCTGCTGAAGGATGGAGGAGACAGACGGCAGAGCCGAGAAGGTCTGAATGGCCCCGGGGGCCAGCGGGGCGACGGCGAGGGTGACGAGGCTGAGTGGAACGGGGTCAGTTCTCTCTCTCTCTCTCTCTCTCTCTCTCTCTCTCTCCCTCTCTCTCTCTCTCTCTCTCTCTCTCTCTCCCTGTCTCCCTCTCCCTCTCTCTCTCTCCCTGTCTCCCTCTCTCTCTCTCTCTCTCTCTCTCTCTCTCTCTCTCTCCCTCTCTCTCCCTCTCTCTCTCTCTCCCTCTCTCTCCCTCTCTCTCTTTCTCTCTCTGTCTCTCTCTCGCTCTCTCTCGCTCTCACTCGCTCTCTCTCTCTCTCGCTCTCTCTCTCTCTCTCTCTCTCTCTGTCTCTCTCTGTCTTTCTCCCTCTCTCTCTCCCTCTCTCTCTGTATCTCTCTCTCTGGCACCCACCTACACCACATGCTTAAAGAAACCCAGCCCCCAATTTAGATTGGCCACTAAAAAGACAAAGATCAAATGTTGACTTGCCTGCGGACGAATAATATGATCTCTCGAGCTCTGTGAATGGGTTGAAATATTAATTGTAATTTTTAATGATTGTAACTGTAATTTCCTCATTCCTAGCTTTGTCAGTGTGGTCAAACAGTAATTCTCTGTCTGTCCCGGCGCGTCTAACGTTAACCCTGCGTGGTGTGCGTGTGCCGCAGGACGGGAGCGGATCCCTGCGCAGGAGCGGGTCCTTCGGGAAGATCAGGGACGCGCTGTGGAGAAGCAGTGAGATCCTGAAAAAGAAACTGCAGGGCAGTGGCCCCCAGGAGCCCCGAAACCCCGGGTGAGTCTCTGATCCAGGAAAAAAAAAAAAAAAAAAAAAAACAGGAATGAATGATTGACACTTTTCTGTGGTTTAGCTCTGACTGAAAAACAAACAAACAAACAAACAACAACTCTCTTTGTTTGTCCCTCAGAATGAAGAGAGCAAGCTCCTTGAATTTCCTCAATAAGAGAGCAGAGGACACTGCACAGGTGATCACGCACGCACACACACACGCACACATACGCATACATGTACAGGCACACACGCACACATACACACACACACACACACACACACACACACATATACGCGTACATGTACAGGCACACACGCAAGCATACACACACACATACATGTGTAAACATAGACACACACACACACACACACAGATACAGAAACACCAACAAATAGATGCGCACAAATCCAAACAGACACACAAACCACAGCGTTCAGTGAACGCTGGACTTGTCACACAAAAACACCAGTCTGATTTGTGCCTTATTTAAAGTAGTGTGGTTAAAACCGACAGGAAACCTTGATGTTTTGTCCTGTCTGTCTTTAGGAGGAGAACAGTGGCCTATCAGACTGCAGAGGACTCAGTGCCAGCAACGTGGACCTGACCAGACGCAGTTCTCTGATCGATTAAGACGCGAGACCGTATTTGGACGAGGGGCGGGGCTCATGAGGAGAAGCTGATTGGTTATCAGATTGGGATGATACACGCCTACTTATCACTATGTTATTCTCCTTCAAATCGTTTTTTATAAAAAAAAAAAAAGTAACTTTGAAAAGACAAAAAAAAAAGAAAATCAAAAACAAGACTTCTGATTTGGCATAGATTGTGTTACACACGAGATCTGTGTCTTGACTTGCTGTAAAGTACGCTTGAGTAAACAAGTTCAGGAAAAAAACAGAACATACAATAACCACAAAAAAAAAAGAAAACAAAAACCCCACTACAATACAGCATGCTGCTTACTAGACGACAGATGGAAGTGTTGCATAGGTGACACCTAGTGGTCATTCAGAGTTATAGCATGATAGCAAAATCGCCAGCATACCATAGTCAACTGTGTATGAAATCATGTTGTATATGAACACTCTACTTAAGTTAGTGATCAGATTACCGTTTAGAAAAACACTACATATAAATGTTTCACTAGTGGCATGAACACTGCTAATGCAAATGTCATTCCACAAAAAAAAAAAAAAAAAAACAAAAGTTATGCTTGAATGGTTCAAAAGTTACTTACTTTACACAGGTCTGTTTGGGATTTCAGATACTTTGAAGAGAGGAAAAATACACTTTTTTTCAGTTGTGGGTGGGGAAAAAAATACGGTACGGACTTATGTGTATAAAAACAAGAAAAGTATGAAGTGGACAACAGCACCGACACGGTAAACCTCATGTTTTGCCTTCTAATCTGTATGTATATTCTGGTTTAAATTATTCAGTTTCTGTTCTGTTGTTTTGCCTTTTGTCTTTTGTATATAGTTCGCTTGGATTTTGTTTACAGGGTAAAGTGTAGTGGTATCTCTGTTTGGAAACTGCTGGGAAAAAAAACAAAAAAACAAACGCTTTGAGACTACTGAACGGTTACGAATATTTAGAATCGCCAAGCACTTGTTTCATACTGAAATTTGAGAAACTGCACTTTCCGTGTCTGTTAATGGCTGATATTGAAAGAACCTCGTGATGTATGGATGAATATACCCAGTTTTTTTTACTGTTTCGTGTTTTGGCTTAAGTCAAAAACACATCGCCTGCTACGGTTTGTGAGTACGTTCTGTATTTATGGATGAAGCCTAATGATTTTGAATCAGACACATGGCGCAACATTTTAAAATGTCTGAATTTGCATATCTGACTCCTATTGGTCGTGAAGATGTCACAGATGTGGTTTCTAGGCCAATCATTGGAGGCCAGCTGAGATTCATATCTCCACTGCATTGGTTCTCTAGTCAAGACTTTGATCAGTAAGATTAGGGTGAGATTTTCTGCTCAAAAAAAAAAAAAACTACCTGTTTTCAATCATTTGAACCTTTCGTCCCTTTTTATGTTGATGAATGCTCTGTGTACTTGATTGTAATTAAAATAAAGCTGTGATACTCCACATTTAAAATGTTACCAAGAACAAACAAGTCATGTTGATAAATGTCGTTAAAATGTATTCCTCATACAATGCCCTATGTTTACTTTTTAAGAAGTGCAGGGTATGGAGTTCGAATGCTGCGCTTTGATTTGAATGTTTTGTATGTCTTAATTTTGTGGTTTTGGGCTGGGCATATGACGAAAATGAAAAGACATTTTGTGTTTTTCGCTCTTTCAAACCTTCGAGACATCACTGTTGGTGTGTAAGGTTAAGCAAGACAGCCATACAAGCTTTAGAATGTAAAACAGTGGCGAGAACAGCGGTTTTCAGAAAGTGCGCGTCGATGCCGGAATCGGTAATCGTTAACTGAAGGAGATGGTCTTGTGTGGTTCTAGAAGACGTGAGCAGTGCACTGGTTAGTGCGCCTAATCCAGAGTTCACCTCAGTGAAGCTGTGAGTGTTCTGTCGGCTTTACTGTAGAGTTCTGCTGCCTCTTCTATGACATCACAGTCCTCTCCTTCATCTTATTGGACCAGCTGGGAGATAGGCGTTTGGAATTGAGTTTTGATACTGCATGTAAGAGCAAGCCAGAGGTGATAGACGGTAACCAATGGTAACCAAAAACGTGTGCTCGAAAGACAAGTGTATATGGTTGGGAAAGCAGAAGGAGGAATGAGAGAGACATTGTGAGCAGAGAGAAAGATACTTAAAAAAAAAAGAAAAACATCTGTTAGAGCCTAGCTAAACACCATAGCTTTATAAAAACAAATAGAGTAAGTGTTGCCGCCATAAATCGTGCAAAAGTGACGTTTCCATCCTTTTATCTTCTTGTAGTACACAAACGCACACCCACACACACACGTATTTACATAGGAGTCTCACGCTTTGTAACTGTGTATGGGTCAGTTTAACCCTCCTGGGTTCTAGTTTGTGCGTAGAGCGTCTTAAGGTCTCGTCGCCTGCACTTCAAAGGATGTGAAACCACCCTTTCTCTGTGTGTGCACTCTTCTGCCAAAATGTCACGCTGATCACAGAGAGGGTGTTCATTCCCACCCCCTCCAAGCCAACCATTACAGACCCTTACACTGATTAGACTGTAGACAAACAAGTTTTGGGAACTGTAGGTACGGCTGTAGTTCATGTATGCTTCTCTAGAACTGGATCTCACAATTATGAAGGGGCCAACCTCATGTATATTTTAATAAAAGTTTCAGCAGTAACAATGAAAAATAAAACAGTTTCACTTTTCAAACTGAAATGATTTGTCTCTGTGCGTGTTTTACTGTCGTCATTCTCTGGCAGAGTTGGGTGGTTAATGTATGATTAATGTTCAGAGTCGCTCTGCTGTACTCATGACCTTTGTTATTTACTGCGGGAATTAATGAACGTGTGCCAATTGCGACGTGAACGAAAGTCTGTTGCAAAGGAGTTCATTACAGGAAGATCTCCAGATAACTTCACCACAGAAACTGTAAATTGAAAACAGCATAGAATGCTAATTATCATGAGCTAATGCTAATTATTCTTGTGTTGATGACACATGGGCCTTAATCACAAATGCATTTCAGTTAACCTTTAGGGTATGCTGAATACTCTAAAAACTATGGAACATTGACTCCTGTTTGCAGCAGTTAGCCTACTGGGTTCGATGATAAATGATAAGCCACTAATGAGTAAATGAAACTTCATCTTTCGAGAGAGCAGAATACCCTGAGGCTCATGGGTTGCGAGCTGTAGAGTGGCTTTGTGATGTCATCGGTGCGTCCTGTGTTTGTGGTTAAGGTGGGCGGCACTGAGGACCTGCTTGTCATATTGCGATGCTCAGATGAACGTGTTTGACTTCCTGTCGTCTTGGGTTGCCTCTCATCTAACTGAACCCCTCGCAAAAGGAAAGGCAGCGTTCTTGAGAAACACGACGAACAGACACACCTGTCGAAGGCAGGCCGTAGTTTCTCAGGAAACTGAGGCGATTAAAGAAAGAAAAAAAAAATTTAAAAATGACTGCTAACGTTGACCCTCCTTCAAATAGGCCCGAAATAGAACAAATGGATTCTGGGATATCAAGTAAGTGCTTCTTTTTGCTTCTTAAATTTGTCATGTTTAACCCAGGCGCCCTTTGATGTCCCCATGGAAAGGCCACTGCTGAGTAGTTATGTTTGAGATAAAGGACATCTTCACCTGACGGATGCAATGAGCAAGTTCACAGTGGTGATGATAAGAACTGGGTACGTGTTTTCCTCATCTGTGCGAACGCGTTCCTTGTCTTTAAGAAGGCGTTGGAACTCTTTGATGGTTGTGATGCAATTCTATGTAGTCTGCTGTATCTAAAGAACAGTGTGTGCTAAGGTACCTTCTGTTCTCCAACCCTGAGGTTCTTTTTCTACGATGTCAGTGGAATCAAGCCCAAACCACCAAGGACCCTTCATCATCCAGTTCCAGATTGGCCTTTTTAAAGAGGTCAAGCGGATAGCTGGCACTCAGCTCAGCTTCCAGGGGGCCAAAAGGCTGGCAGCCGAAATCATCGAAAAGAAGGTGAAGCTACCTCTAAAAACTCACTCTGACTCAAGACTTATGGTTATCTTAACATCTTAACTCTCTGAACTGTCGAGTCGAACACCAGTGTGGCCGCTGACTCCGTTTCGTGGGGGACGCTTTGACCCCCTTTGCAGGATTTACAAACTCTATTTAGAGTGGAAGGCTCAAGCATTGAGATCTGTGAAAGAAACGATGCACAGTAACCCGTGTTGAGGACTCCTACGTTAGCTGTATAAACACAAAACAGCCGTGTTCCATTTCCACTGATAACGCCTGCGTCTTTCAGTCTTAAACTTAGATTGTAATTCCCGTTCCAGCTTGAAGCATCCCGCCGGATGTATCGGAAACTGTGGCCACTCTATTTGGCAACCTCTGATTTGTGTTAATAGCTTTGTGGTGAGTTATAGCTCACACTGGGATCTTTTATCAACTAAGAGGTTAAATACGCTTCTTTAGAAGTTGCGTTTGATCTCTAACTCAGATTAACTTGTGTAATCCTGAAAGCTTTCAAAAAACTTAAACATCACCACAGTTACTCTGTACAGGGGCAAAGGAGCCGATATAGCCAGTCCCCTATAGAATATTGATTATCTCACGTCTATAGGCCCGGCACTTTGTGGGCAGAGCTGTATCACGGCCTACAGCGGAGCGCATTGCCGTTACTGTCAATGACGTCACAAATGAAGCTGCTCAGTTCTCTGGTGCAGTGATAGCATTCTCCACCAGCGGCTAGCTAGCATCTTGCTAACAACAAACGTAATGAAGATCAGCATAGGATTAATTACTGAATAGATGTCTTTAAAGTGCTCAACAAGTCAACAAAGAAAAATGTTTTTGTTCAAAGTAGGAACGTTCGAAGGATACGTTTTCACTTGACAGAAGAGAGAGAGGGGGGGGGAAGCCACAGACTGCTAAAACCAGTAGTGAGCAGAGCTTGCTTGCTTGCCATTCAGAAAGCGGTTCCTATTTAGGTCACAGATCATTTTGCCCACATTGTGGTCATATTACGAAGCCTGCTGTGCCATCTGAATCCTCGTAAGATCCAGAATTTAAGCTGCCCCCCCCCCATGGTAATGCTGTCATGTTTTGTGCTAGTAACACTTTGAGGTCCTTAAAACACATGGTGGACCCCGCCCCCCCTCTCTTTCTTTCTTTCTTTCTTTCTTTCTTTCTTTTTGATTTTTTTTTCTTTTCTTTGTTGGTTGGAGTTATAATTCTCTAATCAGCGTAATCGCTGTATGACCGAAGAGTTAGTCGGGATGTTTTGGTGTTCCTACAAAGCTATGTGTTGTGTGGAAGTCCAGCCAACGAGGCCTCATCAAAGTGCAGGGGAACTTCACACGGTACTGGGAGAAGTTCTGAAAGTTCAGACTTTTGTGTTCCACCCCTCTACTCTTTGTTTACCTTTCGCCATCCGCCCGTGTTCCTACAGACGATAGTGAGGCTTATAACTGATACTGCAAGCCTGGTTCAATCACCATTTTAACAACTAGCACAGTTGGACTTTACTTTTAAACTGAATATGTGGTGGTTGCAGGGGGGGGGGGGGGGGGGGGGGGGGGGGTGGCAGCAGCTTAAACCCTGGATCTTATGAGGAGGGGGGAGGGGGAGCAACCAGACTGAAAAGAGCACCTGTTGTGGGTTTGAATATAGCTGAGGTGAACGGACTTCCTCTAACGTTTGGGGTGGACCTTGGTGGGTTTTTAGTTCAAGACGTTGTCCGGATGTCTGAAGATAGTAGTGTCACATGTTGCACTGCCCTCTCTCTGTCTGTCTCTGTCTTTGACCTGTAACTGCAGCTTTCAGCAATGACTGTGTGGTTTGGTACATCTGCTGCTAACTTTCCAACCACAAAACTCCCCCTTGCTGACAGACACCCAAGCATTCTCACACACAGACACACAGACACACACACACACTCACACACACACACACATACACAGGCACAAATGTACTCATCTCTCTTATTCTCACCCCTTTTGGCTCAGCCTTTGATCTTTAACACTTTTTCCACAGCAAAGGACTGGCTATTCATCTCTTCTCCACCAGTTATCACTCTTCCACACACACACACACACTCGCACACCTACACACACACACACACACCACAAATGTTCACATATACTTAGTTTAGACATGGTGTTTACCCTCTGCCTTGCATTGTTAACACTATTGAAGTGATGGAAGTGGGTAATATGATAAAGTCAGCCACTAAAGATAAACTCATTCATTACATATTCGCTCGGAATTCTGAGTCAGAGTGTTAGTCAGCATTCTAGAACTACGGGTCACCATTGTGATATCATCGTTACCAGGCTACCAGCTGGCCCTCTGCTTCGAATGTGTGCTTGGCCGTGTTTGGTCTTGCTGATTACTGGGATCATTTGATTTGGTCTGAAAGCTAGTAAACCTTAACTCAAATTATACCTTGCCAGGACAATACTTTATGTTATGTTGTCACTAATTAAGACAACCACAAGCCTAAATGTCATATAGTCATTTTTACGGTTCAAATTATTGTTGATTTGACTGGGGATGTTAATTTGAGAGGAGCTATGCTGGATATTGAATTTTAATAAATCCATTTGTTGAATGCTTCACCAATTCAGTTGTTTAATGTTGTCATCTGGAAATGAAACACTATGTCATTATTTTACGTTATTTCAAGCAGTCAAACAACCACGGGGAGGCAGTGTTGAAGCGTGTTTACATATGGGCTTGTGTCTGCCCACCCTATTTTCCGGCACAAATTAATCCAGTTAGTTTCCATTTTGTGACACCGTTAACGGCAATCTTAACAGCAGGAGTAGTAACCATTGAGCTAGTTTGATCGATTTAACTAAACATATTGTGGAAGAGGTGTCTTTCATCTACAGACTGTAATCTGATATTAACTATAGTCATTATGCTGTAGGACCGATTATTAGTAGTAAAATTGAACCGTCATGTATTAGCTGAGTCTTACTCTGTGCTCATTTTAATTTATTCATCCGTTTGTTTGTATTGGGATATTCCTATGCTCTCAAAAGAAAGTAAATTATTGTCCGGCCCGCTCTCCACTGTTTGAGTCATTTTTCCGACTCAATTTGAAAAGCAAATAACTTTGACATTTCCAGGCCCCCTAATTCTCTCCTTTTCTCTCTCTCTCTCTCTCTCTCTCTCTCTCTCTCTCTCTCTCTCTCTGCTGGTTACTTTATGTCTTATATATAATCCACCCCCTGAGTGCCCACACTTGACTTGTTGATGTCTGACCTACTTTCAGATTGATGTTTATCACAGAAGAAACACTCACAACTCTTCCCGGCCAAACTCATAACTCTGCTAAGTTTTTCTTTCATCTGCTGTTTCTCTAAGAGTCGCATACAGTGAGGATGTGAGAGTTCTCTAATGCTTTCCGTTACAATCAGTGCACTGTGAAAGTGGGTAATTGTGCGCCATTGTGTCGCGTAGAGTCGTGTTTCTGCTTTTCTCCTGAGAGCTGAAACATTCTTTTACAGATTTAACATAGTTGTTTTTGGAACAAAGTTTTATCTGATAAGCTAGTGTGTGTGTGTGTGTGTGTGTGTGTGTGTGTGTGTGTACGCACATTTGTTGGTGTGTGCGTGTGTGCGCGTACGTGTGTGCATGCTCATGTGAGGTTGTGTGTGAACAACAATCAAACATATGTGTATGTGTGTTTATTTGCATGTGTATGTGTGCAATGTCAGACAAAGAGAGTGCATGCATGCAGTTGTTTTTTTTTAACTCGTTTATTGAACGGATGTATATGAATACACATCTGCACGTGCTTCACAGTGACACATCTCGCTTTCTTTTCCTCCCTCTCTCTCTCTCTCTCTCTCTCTCTCTCTCTCTCTCCCTCTCTCTCTCTCTCTCTCTCTCTCTCTCTCTCTCTTCCTCTCTCTCTCGCTCTCTCTCTCTGTCCTCTGCAGGCTCCAGAGTACAGTGTTGTAGGTCTGGGTGAAAAGCTTCTGTTGTTTAGACATGACCCCAGCTCAGAGAACATTCTCCACAGACTGACCGACAGCGACACCCTGCATGACGGGGACCTGGTGGAGATCATCCTCTCCGGTCAGTCTCAGGGTGACTCAGCTCACAGGTCACCAAAGGTCTCCATCATGCGCCCCCCCCCCCCCCCCCCCCCCCCCCCCCACCCCACCTTGATTCACTGTTTGAATGATGACTTAATTACCCGAAAGCAAAAAAGTCCTGAATGTTTGACTAAGATTTGATTCCGTTTGTTTTAAATGACTTTTTTTTTTTCAACGACCGCCCCGAATTTTTCATTGGTTTCGGAACGAAATGACATTAATCGATCTCTGTTTTCCTGCCTAGCTTCTGCGTGTGTGACGGAAATAAAGTTCCGGCCCCATTCCTTGGTCGTCCAAACATATCGCACCCCCACCTTCTGTAACCACTGTGGAGAAATGCTGTGGGGTCTAGTGAGACAGGGCCTAAAATGTGAAGGTGAGATCGTCTTGTTACAGACCTCAGAAATGCATCGTTTTTTTTTTGTTTTTTTTTTTAAATCTTCATGAGTCAGCCTGTTCTGTAGTTTTTTATATATTTCCTATTTCTTTGGAAAAGAGTCATAGGATATGTAAATGCAGTTTTCCTCTTTCTCTTCCTCTGAGTTCAATTTCAGTTCATTTCAAAGTGGTTTTTATTCCCCTGTTAAAGCATTCATTATTATAACATTAAAACTGTATGTTCACTATAAGTGATAACAACAAGTAAATGAAAACAAATGTACTTTATTGTAAATGAATTAAAACAGCAAACCAACAAGTAGATAACACAACAGAAAAAAAATATAGCAACAATGGTTATAAGAATCTAAAGTACAGCAAAGCTTTTAGATGGTAATGGGATGATATAACTGAAAGAGGCTCATGCTCTTTCTCTCTCTCCCCCCCCCCCTCTCTCTCTCTCTCTCTCTCTCTCTCTCTCTCTCTCTCTCTCTCTCTCTCTCCTTCTCTCTCTCCCCTCTCTCTCTCTCTCTCTCTCCCTCCCCCTCTCTCTCTCTCTCTCCCTCTCTCTCTCTCTCTCTCCCCCTCCCCCCTCTCTCTCTCTCCCTCTCTCACTCTCCCACTCTCTCTCTCCCTCTCTCTCTCTCTCTCTCTCTCTCTCTCAGGCTGTGGTTTAGACTTCCACAAACGCTGTGTGTTGCAGTTGCCCAACAACTGTTCTCGTGCGTCCAGACGCTGCGGTCCCAGCCTGTCCCTGTTTCCGCCGGGACGGCCCCGCACCCCCTCCCTGTCCAACCAGGCGGGAGGCAGTCTGGAGGAGGTGAGGGGGGGGCAGAGAGGTGGATGGTAGAGATGGGAATGGAGAAAAGGCCTCGTGGGGGGAGAAGTGTGAATAATGAATATGTAGATACGGGATATAGATACGAATATGATGAGAGGACAGTGAGATTATGACAAATGTAGTCGGACAGTCAGAACTTTGTTCGGCTCGTTCCAGACCGTAAGCAAGAACTTCGGGTCCGTACCCCGATTCTGGTTTCATCTGTTTGAGACCCGGTCGTGTATGTGAGCTGCTCGAGTGGCAAACTGACCTTTCTTTCCGACGGACAGCACGCCTTTGTTTGTTTTTTGGGGCTGACGAAACTCCCCTGTCGGTTCAGCTAAGACAGACTTTATCGACATTGCTTCCAATAGTGTCCCACTAGTGTCTATGTCACATCTCTCCCTCTCTCTCTCTCTCTCTCTCTCTCTCTCGCCCTCTCCTTCCTACAGATCAGCATCTCTAAGCGGAACTCCAGGTCCAGGCCTAACTCCTGGGTTGAACAGCCTGTGTGGTTGGGTGTGGGCTCAGGAAAGGGAGTCCAGTTGCGGATACCCCACACCTTCCACATCCACACTTACAAACGCCCCACCGCCTGCCAGCACTGCCACCGCCTGCTCAAAGGGCTGTTCCGCCAAGGCCTGCAGTGCTCCGGTGAGTCTGGGGGAGTGGGGGGGGTCAAAAGGTCAGGGTTTGAGAGACAGAGGTCAAAGGTAAAAAGCTGAAGGGACAGAGGTCATGAGGCCAAGATTTTACGTCTAAGGCCAAGGGTCACGGATTCAGGGAGGGGCTATGAGGTCGTACGTGGATTTTTTTTTGTCGTTGTTAGCTGGGTTTGTAATGCGATTTTGAAATGCGAAAATTAACGTTCCAGACAGCGAATAAATTTGTCTCGAATACCATTTGATTAATGGCAGCGACACGACGATGGGGGACAGCATGTAGTGTTTGTTTGGTGTACGTTAGGTCCATAGTTTAATGTAACAGTATCTGATTCTTTTAAAGATGTCAAGCCACAAGAATCAAGATGAGGGATTGATGTGTTGCTTTATTGTTGCAATGTACATGTTCTGGAGTGTGTAAACCATTGAGTATTTGGTTTGGAGTTTGTGTCTGATGACTTGTCTATCTGTGTTCTGAGTCAGACTGTAAGTATAACTGCCACCGGCGTTGTGAAGTGTTCGTGCCCGCTGACTGCAGAGGAGAGAAGTGCACTAATGGAGAAGGTCAGTTAGGTCACCTACCTGTGTGCTCTCCATTTCACAACACAACTGTTTCACTCTGTCAGTCAGATACTGCCATAAAATACACTCAATTTCTCACATATGTATACTCATTCCAGTTAACACACACACACACACACACAAACACACACACAAACACACACTGGGTGTTTCTGTTTTGTTTTGTTCTCCTGATTTTCCCCCGTGTGCTCCTGCGTAGATTCGGAGAGTTTGACGAGTCAGGACGGAGACACCGATGATAAGGACACTGCATTAGTCTCAGAGAATGATCTCTACGGAGTTTTCACACAGGACGCGTCTCTCCTGCCAGCAGAGACGACCCCACTGCCTCGGCTGCAGGTCAGGTACTGTAGGCCAGACCTGAGGATTCATTAATACTGCCAGTACTGCTGCCGCTATGCTGTACATATACATATACACACACGATACATATATACTTAATGGTCAAATTCTAAATTAGCTACAATGTTGCTTCCTGTGCAGTTGAGTGCCTGTTGTGCTTTCTTGTTTGTTTACTGTTCTGTGTTGTTCCTCTTCCTCTCTCTCAGCCCGTGTTTCAGCAGTAATATTCCTCTAATGCGAGTTGTTCAGTCGGTTAGACACACCAAGCAGAGAGCAAGTGGAATCCTAAAAAAAGGATGGCTACTACACCACACCAACAGTGATTTGATGGTGAGAACACACACACACACACACACACACGCGTACACACACACACACGCGCGTATACACACACGTGTGTGCGCACACACGCACGCACACACACACACACACACACACACATTCACTTTCGCGGGCACACAGACAGACAGACAGACAGACAGACGGGCAGACACAGAAAAAAGGCAAGCCCTTGAATACAAACTGTAACTCATTACCTTTAGGTTTACAGACTTTGCGACTGACTCGGCTGACGGTGGAACCTGTGCATTTCTGTCCGTCAGCACACCGAGTTACATCTTCCCGTACGGTTCACTCCATTTTTACCTCTCTTACCCCCCTTCTTTCTCACCCCTTCTCCTCTCTTTTTTTTTCTCTCTCTCACAGAGAAAACGTCACTACTGGGTCCTTGACAGCAAGAGTATCACTCTATACCAGAATGAAAACACCAACAAATACTACAGGGTAAAATCCCCCTCACCATCACACATAAAAAAACACGACTCCTATTAGAGCTTCCAAAACCCTACACACAACATTAATAACTTGAGAAATTCATAACATTTCTTCCTCAGGAACTCCCGTTGTCTGACGTGCTCCAGATCCGGGGGCCCGATCAGCTGACCGTGCCGTTGTCGCCTGGCAACAGCGCCCACTCGTTTGAGCTGGTGACTGGCACCCTCGTGTACTGCGTAGTGGCAGGAAAGGAGGGCCAGGCCTGGGAGGGGGCCTTTCGCCAGGCGCTCATGCCAGTCCAGGGAAGCAGGGAGGCGCAGAGGAAAGAGGGCGGAGGTAAAAAGGCCCAAAAAAGAAAAAAAAAAAGTTTGATTTTAGAAACAGTAGCTGTTAGTTAAGATGGTGCAAACCTTTATGTGAAAATTTGCAGTATGGCAGCCCACAGACTTAAAATGAGACCTCTGTCATGAGTCACTGAGAGAAACAACAAAAAAACGTTTTATTTTTCCTTTTTCTGAACGATAGATGCTGGAGAAGGAGACAAAGAAAGTGAGGTAAGTGAGTCAAACAACGGCTTATGAAATTTAAGTCATGCTGTGCGTCGAACTTTAGGGTACGGGAATGTCACGGAATATCGAATTGTCTCTGCACGCCTGTTTTTTTTTTCATTCGAATGTACGTGCAGGACTTTTGTGCTTTCGTATGTTTCAGGATATTAGTGCTACGTATCAGATTTTCTCTGATGAGGTGCTGGGATCGGGACAGTTTGGAGTGGTGTATGGAGGTCAGTGTTGGTCCTGTTAAGTGTTTCTGTGATGTAATACACAGAAAATTAAAAAGAGAGGGAGATTAGTTTGATTACGTGTACAGAACAGTTTGTTTAATCTTTGGCAGGTAAACACAGGCAGACTGGGAGAACGGTGGCAGTTAAGGTCATTGACAAAACTCGATTCCCAAGCCAACAGGAGAGACAGATGAGGAATGAGGTGGCCATTCTACAGGTATGACTGATACAGATTTGATTCTTACTAAACAGAACATCAGAATAGTTCGCATTTTTTTCCTGTTTAAAATGATTTGTAATCATTTTTCATGACAGGCGAGGCGATGGTGTTTCAGTAAAGTTATACCGATGTGGTGGTTTGACTTACACTGGGTTGTCCTCACACATTGAGTGTTTGGTGTTTTTCTTTCTTTGTGTGTGTGTGTGTGTGTATTTGTGTTTTAAATATGTGTTTTTATACATGTATACAGAATCTGTCACATCATGGAGTTGTGCTGCTGGAAGGAATGTTTGAGACTACTGAGCATATCTTTGTCGTCATGGAGAAGCTCCATAGCGACATGCTGGAGATGATTCTGTCCAATGAGAATGGCAGACTGCCTGAGCGCACCACCCGCTTCCTGGTCACACAGGTTAAGAACGCATCATATACTCACCCGTCTGTAAATTCACTCAAACTGTCTCAAAAGTTATCATTGCAATCCTTGTCCACCTGGTCTGCTGGAAATTTCTTTTACAAAAATAACTGGCACATAATCAAACACCCTTATAACCTGAGGAGAGACTAAATAAAGGCAGAAAGAAAAAGAAAAAAAGGCAAAGAAAACTAGAGCATATGTTACTGTATTTCCTGAACGATTTAATGTACTTTATCTGAGGTGGAAACACGTCTGAGGAGCATTCCTGAGGTTTCAACTGTGGGACATAGAACGGATGATTGCATTTACATGTATTCATTTAGCGTATATTCCCATTAAAGAGCTGTCCTTGGCATAAGTGCCACCACTAAATTCAGTATTAGAACAGACGCATTGTACAGACAGATACAAGTGGGTCTGTAGTCCCGTAACCGCAGGTTGTTTGATGGCCGTACTCTTGTCTCGCGTGTAGATTCTGGAAGCGCTGCGTTACCTCCACTTCAAACACATCGCTCACTGTGACCTGAAGCCCGAGAACGTGCTGCTGGCTTCACCTGATCCCTTCCCTCAGGTCCGTGTCCCGTTTTCAGTATGATCCGCACTCTCTTTCTCCGCTCCAGGCAGTTCACTGGGCTGATCATGGCTGGCTGCTGGTTGTTATGAATGAATTCACTGTTTGAGTCATGTTGGTTAATGTTGAACTAAAACACATATAGATCCTTAAAGACAGGAATATGGAGACCGGTAGCCTGACTGGACTGACTTATACAGACTGGCTACATGTGATCCCATTGTATTTTCCTGTTGTCGTTGTTGTCATTGTTGTTGTTGTTGTTGTTGTTGTTGCTGTGCTTGTAAATGTCCCTTCTCCGTGCATCTCCCTCTCAGGTGAAACTGTGTGACTTCGGTTTTGCGCGGATCATCGGCGAGAAGTCTTTTCGGCGCTCCGTGGTGGGAACGCCTGCTTACCTCGCTCCTGAGGTCATCAACAGCAACGGTTATAACCGCTCACTGGACATGTGGGCGGTGGGCGTGATCCTGTACGTCAGTTTGAGTGGCACCTTCCCCTTCAACGAGGACGAGGACATCCATCAACAGATCACCAACGCGGCGTTCATGTACCCTCGACACCCTTGGTCTCTCATCTCACTGGAGGGTAAGGCATGCAGAGAGAATATATAACAGAGGAAAGAGGCTAAAAGCTCGGGGGGTGGAGCATATCGTAAGTGGGAGGAGCTTACATAATGAGGAATGAGCATTATGTGCATGGGGCAGTGCTGTAGGAATGACACCATACATTGTTAGGGAAGGAACTTTGTGTAGATGGAGCAAGTACAAAGAGGAAAAGACAGATAATGAGAAGACAGTATTGTGAGGAGCATATTGTAAGAGAGAGGAGTGTATCATGAGAAGGAGTTTTTCCTGAAAGTAAAAGGCGAGATTTTGACGCTCTCTAACTACCCCCCCCCTTTCCCTTCCCTTCCCTCCCCAGCTGTGAGCCTCATCAATAACCTGCTGCAGGTGGTAGTCAGGCGGAGGTTCAGTGTGGGGAAGGCCCTGGGACACCCTTGGTTACAGGTAATCTCTCCTACCTGCATGTTATGACACTCATAGACAAAGTCAATCTTAAATTCAAGGACAAATGGTAGGAATCACTCAAAGGCCTCACTGGACTTAAGACTTACATTCTCAAGTCAAGCCTTTTCGTGTCGGATCAAGGGTTACTCTGTGATACGGATTTGATAAGAACTAATGGAGTTTTTTATAAGAATGAAATGTCGACCAACAAGTGACTCTCTCTCTCTCCCTCTCTCTCTTTCTCTCTCTTTCTCTTTCTCGCTGTCAGAACTTCCAGCTATGGTGTGACCTGAGGGAGTTTGAGCAGCGCATGGGCCGTCGATACCTCACTCATGAAGGGGATGATGAACGCTGGAGACGCCATGCTCAAGAGAAAGGCCTAGATTTCCCTGAACACCTAGCCACGCTGACTAGCGGAGAAGATAGCACAAACTAATGACTGCAAACGATGTCATTTTCAAAGTTTAATTTGTTCATGTGTAAAGTGTAAATGTTGTTATCTGACTTTGCCTTTGTAAATATCATGTACCTGTACAGCGTATTGTTGATAAACTGGAGTATTTTTGCTGGACATTTGAAATAAACGATGTCGACACTGATTTGGTGACTTTTATTATGAAATTGAGCACCATAAGCAAGCCAATACCGGAAGTACAGTTTGTTTTCACGCCGTGGTGTGTCAACGTGCAGTCTGAAGATGGAAACCGACAAAAAAGCAAAGGTTTGAACAAATTCATAATTAAACTGAAATGCATGTCGTTGGTCCATGGTCTGTTGCATAATTTAAATTAAAGGCGTCTGGTTTATGCTGAGAAATAATTAAATTATTTTCAGCCAGTAACAGAACCTCCAACTGTATTTCCCATATCAGTCGCACCTGTAACTACGTGGTTTAAAACAATTATTAACTTTACTAGGACATTTCAACTGTGCTTTCAGTGGTCACATATCCAAATATTGATTATACAACTAAATTCTGTTTAATTGTGCATTTTAAGTGTACTTCTCAAATTCTCTGGCAAAAATGCTTTTGTATTCACGTTACATCATAATGACTCAACTAGTTTACGTTCTGAAGTAAATAAACACGTGCTTCAAATCCACCCTATGCAAGCAGACCCTCCAGCAAAAAAAACATCTGTCAGGTAGTTTGCCGACGTATTTTCATTGGCTGTGTCTGTAAACTTTTGGTGTAGCTCGAGTTTGCGGTACGGATGACATGCGACAGCTGCGTAAGGACAGTCAAAGGTGCACTGGAAAAGGCGCCCGGTAAGTCAGCTCGCATTCCGTCATTGATGTAATTCTTCTGAACCGTCCGTTTGAATATTTACGGTTTGTTTCTGCGTCACACATCATGAATTTACTTACAGTGTGAATTATTCAACTTCTGACACCGCATGTGTCATAACAGATGGGCCTACACTTGTATAACTGATATGACATTTTTTCGGTCGCGAAAACATCGTTATGAGTCAACTTTGTGAATTGTCCAGTATTGTTGACTGCTTTGTTGCTCGTCTCTATGTCTGTGTGTGCGTGTTTGCGTGAGTAGGTGTACACTCAGTGCACATAGACTTGGAAAAGGAGGAAGTGTTGGTGGAGACAGCCTTGACATCTCTTGAGATTCAGTCTCTGATTGAGAGCACAGGTCGGCGGGCGGTGCTTAAAGGCATGGGTGGCTCTGGGCAAGGTGAGTGTGTTTTATACAGACTCAGGATTACAAAGCACATCTCAGTCCGGTCCCACATAATTCCAAAACAAGGCGTTTCAATCCAACTACGCTTTTGGCCAGTCTTATGGGCACATCATCAAGCCCCTGGGGTAATCGAACCAAGTGTGTCGGTGCAGAACCAAGGCATAAATACACAGTGACATTCAATACAGCAGTGCAATGAGAAACACTAATCATATGGTTATGCTCTGTCTTTATGGTGTACCCACAGCCTGTTGCTCTTTGTACAGTGGTGAACAGCCCCTTAAGTCTCTAATCAGTAACAGATATGTTGTATGCATGTATATTGTACTGCAGTGTATTCTGTTCTAATGTGATCTGATAATGTTAGAAATATAGCCCCATATTAATTGTTTCTCTCTAGAGTTGCAGTTTAGTCTGATGTTCAGTTATAGTTACGGTTACATGCATATTCATTTAGAAAAGATACACAGATAATCTGTGAAACAACACACGGACAGGTTCCTGTAAGCTGTTGCATCCACAAAAGTGTCTCTAACACAAAGCTCCAAGATTTGTTCAGTACTGGTGTTAGGGTATTCTGGTACACAAGGAAGCTAAAAAGGAGGTCTTGCTAAAATAGCAATATCAGAAATAATACAGTACAATATAGCAAATACAGTATGTGTAAAAACCATGTATTTGTTACGACATATCAAGTACAACACCAAAAATTGTGGTTCTTTGGGACATTGACATAAATCTTAAAGTGCTGGGTTTTAAATCCTTATCCGTGTGTGTGTCTGTCTGTGTGTGTGTGTGTGTGTGTGTGTGACTGTGTGTGTGTGTGTGTGTGTATATGTGGGGGTCTGTCAGACCTGGGGACTGCCGTGGCGATGGTGGGCGGAGTCGGGCTGGTGAAGGGGGTGGTGCGTTTCCTGCAGCTCTCACAGGACCAGTGTTTGATTGACGGCACGATTGACGGCCTGCAGCCTGGGCCTCATGGCCTCCATGTCCACGAGCTGGGTGACCTCACTCAGGACTGCACGAGGTATCCCCACATTCGCCGGCATTCATTCAGCCTGGATAACCGTCTGTGCTCTCTTTTGTTTAGCAAAGCCGTGATATTAAAGATGCTTTTTAACATTCATCCATGTAAAATTTCGAATCAGCTCGAGCCCAGAAAACATAACATACTCGAAGCCTGCTCTGCTTACTTTAGTTATGTATGGAATTGGATGTGGTCATGGTCCAAGACCATGCCAAAATACAACTGAATCGTCACATGGGTCTCACATGACTGCCTGGGTCGATGCTGTTTTTGTATTTAACGAGCGTCACAAAAGGCCAGTAATTGTGTTTTCTCCTCTGTGCGGCCATCGCACAAATGTCTTTAGTTTATTTACAGTGAGTCACTGCAGCCCTGTATTTTCTCAGGAATCTGTCTGGTCTAATCTGTTTCATCTGTGTTTGATTTTTTTTTCCTCTGTCTCATAGCTGTGGTGAACATTTCAATCCCTTTGGTAAACAACATGGCGGTCCACAAGACACAGAGAGGGTAAAGATTCCTTTTTTTTTTTTTTCTCCCGTACATTTTTCATTTTGCCGTGGTACACCACAATCGTAACTCAAAAAGGCGTTTATTGGCGTGAATGTTTTCTGCGAAGCGGCTGAGATCAGGGAATGAAGCTATCGTTAAAGTATCTTATTTTTCTGGCGAGGAGTAGATTCGTGATGTTTTTGTCACTCTTTCACTAAGACGTGGCACTCAAATCGTTCAGAAATCTCTTCAGAAGTCATTATATAAACACTGAACGTCCACTCTGCTTAGATTGTGATGTATGATAGAGTTCAGTAATCGCTATGTGACAATCAGTTCTGATGTGTTGCTTCAGCATGTTGGAGACCTGGGGAATATCTTCGCTGGACCAGATGGTAGAGCTTCCTTCAGACTAGAGGACTCACACCTCAAGGTGAACCATCTCTCTATGGCTCTCTGTCTCTCTATTCCCAACTTAACTACCACTCTGTCTTTGATCTGAAAGTCTTGCATGTGAGTTCATTTCATTCAACAGTGACAAGCCCTTTTAATTACCAGCCACTCGTAACGGCCATAATAACTTTGCCTGTTTGGCTCCGTTGTCTCTCCTTTAACAGGTCTGGGATGTGATTGGTCGCTCCTTGGTGGTGGATTCTGGAGAGGATGATCTTGGAAGAGGAGGTCACCCTCTGTCCAAGCAGACAGGAAACTCAGGAGAAAGGTGGAGAAAACACGCGCGCACACGTGAAACACTGCTCCACAACACAACACCCGGGCTTCCAAAGCCCCACGAGCGCATTTTAAGCAGATCAGCAGTTTTCTATTAAGAAGGGGCCTTGTTAGCTAATTTTAGTTGTGCTCGAGGGCTTTTCATTCTCTTTTTCCATGCGGTCTCCCAGTAAACCATGACCTCATGTTTTTAGTGTTCTACCTGCTTAGACTCACATCGGTCTCAAAATAAGATGGACGTAACGAGTCTAAGATGCTCACCACGGTTAAACGGGCCGATGACGTCATCCCGCCCTCGGCCCAGGCCGTCTCCCGAACTGATCTGCTCTGACTCGATTTGCCCCCTGTCTTGTTTATTCACTCGTCTCTGTTCCTCTTGCAGGCTGGCGTGTGGAATCATCGCTCGGTCAGCGGGGTTATTTCAGAACCCTAAGCAGATCTGTGCCTGCGACGGGGTAACAATCTGGGAGGAACGAGATCGCCCCCTAGCGGGCAAGGGGCGTAAGGTCACAGATCCGCCGTCAGCTAATCTTTAACACTTTTGTTTTCATAACTAGTTTGATCAGCTACAAAGAGAGAGAGAGAGAGAGAGAGAGAAGGAAAGAAAGAAAGATAGAAAGAGAGAAGGAAAGAAAGAATGAAAGAAAGACAGAGAAAGAAAGAAAGAAAGAAACACAGACAAGCAGAGTGAGAAAAGAGAGAGACTTAAAGAATGACAGACTTAGACCAAAGAGATTTGTTATCATAACTTCCCTTTGTATAGACTCAACGTGGCTCTAACGAAATAAAGCCAAGCTTATATGTGGAACAAAAGGAAGTTTCCATTCACTCACTGGGCAACACAACTGCTATGTTACAATACATGTGAAAGTGATTAAAAAACTCAGCCAGCCCCTGAGTTGTATGGGAAAAGGAAAAAAAAAGAAGAATCCTGGTTTTAGGTATGTTGATGCTAACTGCCACTGACCGTCTTCACAGTAATAGGCCTTTGTTTCGATCTGAATGCTTATTTTGAAATGAAAATGTGGAAGTCAAACCACTTCTTGTTGAAGTGACATAAAGAAAGTTGAGTAATTTTTTTTTTTCCGCTGAGTGTCTTAGTGATCAAGTAAATCTTGCATAAAGTATTCTTTTTTTCCCCCCACTGAATCACTGTTTTTTTGTTTAGAAAGTTCTTTTGTCATACAATGTTTAGCACTTTTCATAGAGAATGGGGACTGAATGAAGACAATATTCATAGATATTGTTTCCAAAAAGCTAACTTGGAACTTTTGAATGTCATGTATGTACATATCAAGTTTGAATGAAGTTCTTGTGATCAGTTTTGCCACTGTGACTGACTAGAAGAAATAAATAATAATTTTCTGTTTTGTAACTGCTGGTGAAGAGAATTGTTACATGTAATTGCTGTATCTTTAAATAAATGATTTTTTGCAAACGTATAGTTTAAAAATGGTTATTCTTTAAACAACCACTTTATTGTCTAAATAACTCATTTCAAGTACACGATCCGGTCATTTAACATTTTGAAAGACGCCTGGGCGTGAGAGGTTAATTAAAGTCAGTTTAAGGCACGAGTACCATCATTCTCGTTAAAAAAAAAAAGAAAAAGAAAGCCGTTCATTCAATCCGCTGCGAGAGGCATTGCAGCGCCCCACTCATTCCTCATTGGTAAGGAATGCCCGTCTTTCTAAAGAACGGAAGTGGACCGACCATTTTGAAACCCTGCACTGCCTAGGTAAGATGGAAGATATGTGGTTTCCTTCTTTATGATGTTTTACTTTTGTTTGTTTTTTTTTAAAACGCGGGAACGAAATAAGTAATGGCTTATGAGACGCTGAAAGGTGAAACTGACTGACTGCGTTTGTAAATCCGTCTGTAATACCACAGAGCGGAGTTTACGCTAGACAGAGGTTGGGGGTATAGGGATACTCAAAATCTTGTTTTCACAATGACTCATTCAGGGGTTTTGCGGCAAACAGAGAAATATGGAGAAAATGTATATCGATTGTTGCCATCTACCAGACCATGACAGTTCGCGTGAGAAGCATACATTGTTTGTGCTTAAGACGTAACAGCTAAATTGACATGGAAAGTAAATTCACTCGACTACTCTCTTGTTGCTTTACGGTGTAAGCGTGTTGTTGACGCCAGTTGGCTGTAAAAGGATTGACTAGTCAGCTGTTTTTTTTTCAGACCTTAACTGTAGGTACTAATATTGACACAAAAATACGTTGGTTAATTTTTTAAAAGTTGAATGTCATGTTTTCGATTGTGAGTGGTTTCTTATCTGTTTCCACAGCGAAAGATTGAGGAAGTAAATGTATTTACTTTGCGACGCGCTGCGTCATCAGAATGCAGTGCGCCTGCGGGTTTATCAATAGCCTTGTTGAAAAGTCCCCAAAATAGACGTTGCCTGGAGAACTACTATATGGCAACAGTTTGGTTGATGCAGACTGACTAACAGTCCAGAGAAATGTTTGGAGTTCGTCTTTAGAGAATTAATTTAGTGGGTAACAGAGTAGTTGTCCTTTAAACACAAAAGAGTTTTATTGCTCTTTTCTTATTTCAAATAAATACATCCAAATTGTATAACTTGGTTATGGTTAAGGGGTTTAGAAGTTTATCAGTCCTGTATCACATTTACTGATTCATCAGGAGATTTCTTGTGTGAATTTTTTTTAAAACTGCTTTGCTGGTAATATAAAATCTCTAATCTGCTGTTTGCTAAACAAAAAACATCGTAGAACATTGTTGCAACTCTCTCTCTCTCCCTCTCTCTCTCTCTCTCTCTCTGCCCCTGTACCCCTGCCCCCCCCCCCCCCCCCCTTGTGGTCATTTCCACCCAAGCAATGGATAAGAGCCACACAGTAAAGCTTTTTGTGGGGAATTTGGCTCTTGATACCACCCAGGAGGAACTGTCAGCCATCTTCGAAGCTTACGGACAGGTGGTCAGTTGTAGTGTTCTCCGGCAGTTTGCCTTCGTGCACCTGCAGGGGGCGGGCGCCGCCGAGCGCGCCATCCGCGAGCTGAATGGCCGAGAATTCAAGGGGCGGAACCTGGTGGTGGAAGAGTCGCGGGGACGGCCGCTCCACTCCACCAAGGTGTTTGTGGGTAATCTGAGTGGAATGTGCACTACAGAAGACCTTCAGGAGTTGTTCCAGACCTTCGGCAAAGTGCTGGAGTGTGATAAGGTCAAAGGTGAGCGGAAAACTGTCTTTTTGGGGTTTTTTACAGTGCATATACATTACATTTATTCATCTAGCAGACTTTTTTTTTTTATATCCAAAGTGACTCCCAAGACAGGCAGAAAAGAAACCAAGCATCTAGACCAGGGGTCTCAAACTCTGGTCCTGGAGGGCCGGAGTCCTGCTGTTTTTCTTGTAGATCAACTAAATAGAATCTCTGATTGGCTGAAGAGTGTCCACACCTGTTTTCAAGGTGAAAATCAACAGGTAACTAAGAGGTGAAAACAAAAATCAGCAGGACCCCGGCCCTCCAGGACCGGAGTTTGAGACCCCTGATCTAGACATTAAGGAGCTGTGTGTTGCATAAGTGCCACATCTTAGTTTTAAAGCGTTGTATAACTAAATTGAGTTTATTCAGGCAGGTAGACTTAAAATAAATGACCTGCTTTAGATCAAAGCTAAATTAAGGAACTTTTCGATTTTTTTTTTTTGGATGTGGCACATTTGTAGGCGTAGGAGATGAGGAGAGTCAACAGTTTCTCAGCGTACCAGAGATAAACTTTTAACCTCGGGTGTTTCGGTCTTTTGAGACGTCTCATAATGAGGTAGAGAGGGTTTGGATGTGGTGTTGGTGAACGTTCTTCTTGTTTAACCGATGTATCAACGTTCACTCAGTCCACCGATTTTCCTCCATCTCCGCCCCAGGCTATGCCTTTGTTCACATGGAGAATAAAGAAGATGCTCTGAGAGCCATCGAGGCTCTTCACGGTACCTCCTTCAAGGGCCGCCCGCTCTCGGTGGAGCTCTCCAAGGTCCAGCCCAGCAAGCAGACTCCCACTGGAAAGATCCCCTGCGTCAGCTGCGGCAAGCAGGGCCACTACGCGGGAGAGTGCCCCGCCGGCAAACCGACGCTGGAGCAGTACCAGAGCCAGGCCGCCGTGCTGGCCGCCGCGGCCGCTGCCGCGGCCGGCCTGCCCCTGCAGGTCCAGCAGAGCGTCCACAACTCCGTATACAACACATCCACCTTGGACCCCACCTACGCCGCCCTGACGGGTCTCACGGCCAGCGCGCGGGCAGAGGGGAGCTCGGTGACCCCGGCCGTGTACGGAGCGTTGGCCAGCCAGGTTTACGGCACGGCGGTTGCCAATCAGCTCTACGGCACGGTGGCCAATCAGGCGCTGAACTCTGCGGCCGCGCCCGTTTACGGCTCGGTGAACCCCGCCCTTTACGGCCAGGTGGCCTCGGGGGCGGTCGCCGCGGCGGCGGCTGCCGCCGCTTACGGGCCCCAGGTCTACACTCCGGCCGTGGCCAATCCCGTTTTCCTGGCCGCTCCGGGGATGGAGGTGCCGGCAGCGGCGGCCGCAGCGGTGAACCCGGCGTATTCCGTCGCCCCGGCGATTTACAGCACCACTCCGGCGTACGGGGCCCTGGGCGCCGCCGACCCCACGGCGATTTTCGAGGCGGCGCGGGTACAGTACATCACACAGGGGCAGCAGGTGCTGGCGGAACAACAGACCACCTCCAAATCCGGGGAGAGGGACAGGAGCCCCCTCAGACGGTCGGCGCCCCTCCTCCCGGACCCCGTCATTAAACCCTTCATGTACCAGAGAGCCAAGCGCAGGGCTCTGCTGCCCACGCCCGCGGGACGGGCCGAAGAGGCCGCAGGACAAGAGGAAGACCCCATGGCCAGGTAGGTCGGGTCACCAAATGACACTCAAGTCACTCAAGCAGGGTCCCTCACTGCTCTTTACATCATGACATGAGCAATAAATGAAGTAATTGAGTAAGTAAGTAAGTAAATTAAACAAGCAGTCAAACACCTGTCTGTGAAGTGTAGGCGTGGATACTGAAACAGGCAGACGTGTACTGTTAAAACAGTGCTATTCAGTAAGCCGTTTAGGATTGGACTTACTACACTTGTCATAATTTGTTTTCACTTTGATCTCATCTGTATTTGGATTGCCATGCTTGATGTGTCAAGAATGGGGGAAAAATACACACTGGATTTGCCAGGCATCCAGTTTATCTTCAGCTTTGTTTATTTAACCTTAATTTCACCCACGCAGGGATACGGTGCGATGATAGAGTAGGGAGTAACTATTTGACTGATTTGGACAGTTTAGGAGCGCTCTGTACTGAGCGACTGTTTTCTCAGTGTTGTCAGTTTTTGAACTGCGCTGCGGTTATATCGGCTGCTAACACAAGTAGATCTGCTGAAACCCAGGTGTGCGTGTTTGTGTCTGTGTGTGATTGTGCGTGTGTGCGCGCGTGCGTGTGTGTGTGTGTGTGTGTTTGTGTTTTCCGTTCTCTTTCTCCACAGGTACTACGCAGAGTATTACCAGCAGTGCCAGCAGCTGCAGCAGTACACGCAGTACCAGTATGCCTACCCTTCTCCGAACCCCGTGGCAGCCGTGCCCGCTGTCCCGGCGATGCCGACCCTCCCCGCCCTCCCCGCCCAGCCCATGGCCACCCTGGAAGCCCTCAGGCCAGTGCTGCCCGCCGCCCCCGCCGCCGCCATCGCCATGGCGACGCCGCGAGTGTATGAGCCGCCGCTTCCGCCGCCGCGCAAGGACCCCCTCCTCCGCCGCTCCGAGCTCTCCCTGCACACGCCTGAAACCCCCTTCCGATAGTCACTTCCGCCCCCCCACCCCCGCCCCCCTCCTCGCTGTGTGCGTGTGTGTGTGCGCGCGCGTACGTGGATGCTTGTGTGTGTATGTATGTATGTATGTATGTGTGCGTGTGCGCGCGTATGTGAGTGCGTCTTGGTATATGGGAGGGTGGCCGTCTCAGTTTACTAAGGACTGGAAACCAACCAAGGTTCTGAACACACACCGTGTAGTGTAGTTAGTTCAGGATTCTTAAAGGGGAAAAAAAAAATGCATGCGTAAGTCCTCATATATGCTACTTAACTGAACACATAACTTTACCTAACCTGTTTATTAAAAAAAAAAAAAAAACAAGAAAAATCAGTTTCACTTCTACTCTTAAGTCTGTAGGGAGATTTAAGGGAGTAGACTTTGGCCTGAGCCAATGTTTCTTTTTTGTTTTTTACTGCATTTTTTATATTGAAAGTTCATAGTCTGTGAATGACACTGTACTTGATGATATTTTTAAGAGTGCTTAAAATAGTTGAGTAAACTATTAACCCAGTGTACTTAACAATCTTGTTTTAATGTGAGTGAAATCGTTCACTTAAAATCAGAAACACTTTGATATGGAGCTGAATGTAGGTTAAGGTGTGTGGGCTTCAGGATCAGGGTTGGATGCTTTATTTTTATTATTTTATTTTTATTTTTTTTTAACTGGTTACTTTATATGTCTGTGTGTGTTTGTCGTGTGCCCCTGGGACACTGTGGTGGTTTACGTGTGTGTGTGCGCGCGTGTGTGTGTGTGTGTGTATGTGATGTGTTTGCTTACCATGGTCGCAGTGACATGAACACACACACACACACACACTGGGAAGCAGCCTTTGATCCTTTACCAACCTACACGCACACACACTCACACACAGACACACACACAAACATACACACACACACGTGCATCCTTCATACTGAGGATACTAAAATGACCCCCCCCCCCCCCCCCCCTACCCACCCTCTCCTTAGTGAAACACATTGGTCTGTAAATCCAACTCTAACTCCCCACACCTCCCCTTCTCTCCTCACTCTGAAAGCTGAAAGACACTGTGACTCTCCCACCTACTTTATGTAGCTACTGCCGTCAAAAAAAAAAAAAATTGTGGCTTGGGAACGACCATTCAGAGTGTAGCTTGTCAGCTTTAGCTGGGATTAGTTACCCAGCATGTCTGTCACGAGTGGGGCGGAGCTTATGGCCCACTTATCTTAACTGCCATTATACCTTCTTCTAGAGGCTTTTAGGAGTGTCCTTATGTCTTCTATCAATGTTAATCATGTTTTTATACTTCTTTTTAAAGGGACACAAAAAAAATAGACGTTTTAACAAAGTGAAATGATGGCCTCATCGTAGTTTTGTTTACAGCCACGGGAGCTCCTGATCTTGTGGGTTTTTGAATAATCGTTGTGTTCTTAGCCAAATTGTCTTTTTTTTTTTTTTAAAGGAAAGAAAAAAAAGAAAGAAAAGAAAACAGCCAAAATCACATTTTGAGTGACTTTTATGATTCTGCCTTAGAAATGAACTGTTTGAAAAATGTTTTTTTTGTTTTGTTGTTGTTTTTTTTTTTTTTTTTTTTCTTCCTATTTTTCAAACACAGTTGGAGAATGTGAACTGGAGGATTCGTGCACAATATTCATGTTGTACATTGTGGCTGTGACTTGAGATTAAAACAAAACAAAAAACAAAACAAACAAACAAACAAACAAAAAACATTTGGGAGATTTCAATCAGTTTCTTTCAGTCTTCTTCACCATATGCTGCTGATGATGAATAGACTCCTCCCCCCCCCCCCTCCCATTTTTCCCTTACCTTTCCTTATCCCTACCTCTGTCTTTCATGGTTTAGTGACAGATGTCTCCTTCATTCATAGTGGGTTCAATGCACACATACATTTCCATGATAGAGGCCAATGCTAATGGGAGAAGTCTTTTTCTAAGCGAATGTCTTGTTTCCAGCATTCATCGTTGTTGCCTCATTGTTTTGTGGTATAACTTTTATTTTCATTTGAACTGTTTTTTTTTTTTCTTCTTGAGGGACAAAGGAAAAAAAAAAAGATCATTTATACGTGATCTTGTAAAAAAAAACAAAAAAAAAAACAGACTGTAACCAATCTTAAAAATAAAGAATGTTTTTTGATCACTATATGAGAAAAGAGTTTAAAAAGCAAAAAAAAACCTCTTGGTTTGAAGATGTTGCCGTTTTTTTGTTTTTTTTTTTGTTGATGTTTCATGCTTGTTTTTCCTTTGTGAAATGACCAGACTCAAATGACTGCGAACCAGGATAGGAAAGGATTTGTGACATACGACCCCCACCCCCCCTGCCTTGGAAGGGGTAAGTTGAGGTGGTGGGGTGTGACTCCCCCCCCCCCCCCCCCTTCTCATTCCCCATCCTCACTAAACCCCCGCCAAAGTGGGCGGAGTTTTGTCTACTCCTCAGATCTCACGTTTATTTTTTTTTGTCCGTTACGCTGGATTACGCCTTTAAAACCCCAAACCCTCAGGGGAGTTGTAGAAAGATGATTATCCATTCACTTTGCTTTTACGAAGATATTCAACGTTTCTGGAGGTGATACAACCTCCTTTGTTTTCCAGAGGACACAAATGCACTCTTCTTAATTCACTCAAAGCCTTTTATTTGTGTGTTGAGGGTTGTAAAAGAGTGGAGTTTGATCCACCGCCCAGCTGTTGAGACGTTTTCACCTTTTTCTGCTGGTTTTTTTTTTTGGTACCATCTTTTCTTTCGTTACACATATTTATTTTGTGTTTCCCAATTCAATCCCAAACCCAATCTTTCTGACTTAACTGTTCCAACTGAACTAGGTCCCCAGGGCTTGTGGACACCATGCGAGGGGGGAAGACAATTAGCGTCGCGCAATGCAATGGAAGCTCTCTCTCTCCCTCTCTCTCTCTCTCCAGCCAGGTAAAAGCACTGTGTCCCCACCCCGACAGCGCCTGCGCCTTCAAACACCCACCCCCCCACCTCCCCCTGCCCCCCCCCCCTCTCTACACCACCTCTCTAGACAACCCCCCTCCTCTGTCAACATATCCAAGGCCATGGTGTTGCCTGGTTCCACACTAGATGCTGAGATTCCGTAGGTTTTACTTTGCAAGCAGCTTGAGGACCACACGGGGCCTGACAGTTTTAGACGTCGCTGGCGTGCCGACACGCTTGTCGGTGCGACGAGAGTGAACCGCGGATAAGGGAAGAGAGTGAGCATGTGGGAGCTTTGCTTTGCAATGAATGAGTGAGCTTATGTTTACATTAGTGAGTATGAGAGAGACAGATGCACCACTGAAAGAATGGATGTGTAAGTGCATTAATTGGGTAGAGCTGAAGAAACAATAACGTAAACAAACGGGGCGGGAGTGGAGGAGTAAGATTGTAGGAGTGATGAATAAGTGAAACTGGGGAGAAAGAAGGAGGTGATTGAGTGGATGATGGGTGGGGGAGGAGGTGAGCAGGAGGTGAATTACAAGCAAAACAGGGAGGCAGTCAATGGTGGGGAAAAAGAGTGAGTGAATTCGAGGAGAAGGAGGAGGTCAGTCAGGGAATTCAAAGAAAGCAAAGAGGGAGCGAATTAGAGGAGAAACAGTAAGTGAATGAGAGGAGAAGGAGGAGGTGAGTGAGCGCGTGAATGTGCGAACGTGTAAATGAGTAGTGAACAAGTGAGTAGTGAACGTGCGCGTGTGTCAGTTCTGTGTCCTCGACGCTTGGCAGATGTGGATACTGCTAGCCAAGTCCTCCTCCTCCTCCTTCTCCGCCGTTTTCGCCTTTTTCTCCCTTGTTCCCGCCGTTCGACTCCCACTCCCCCCTCGAGTCTGTCCGCCACACACACAGCTTGCTGCCGGCTCTGACCCTCCTCCTCCGTTTTATGCACCAGCAGCCAAAACTGCCTGAACCCACTTCAGCCATCCTCCTGTGAGCAAGGCATTGGTCATGTATGCTTCCTTTTTGAAACAGAGATTCATGAAGCAGGACTCTTATTTTGAAATAGTGACTTCAGTGGAACCACGAGTTAGCATATGTTTTGTCTCAGAATGCAAGATACGTCTTCTAATAGGTCCTCTCAAACTGTGTAATTATTTTTAAATTTTTTTTTTTTTTTTTAAGCCTTAGCAGTAGCTCCACTGGAATTCCTGTCACTCGTTCAAATTAGAAGTCAGCGTTACAGTGAGTGGTTTTCAACGGCATCTCGAATGAGGCGTGTGTGTGTGTGCGTGTGCGTGTGTGCGTGTGTGCGTGTGTGTGTGTGTGTGTGTGTGTGTTTGAGGTTGCCTGTTTGCAGTGCTGGTCCTGCCTCTTTTACACCCTAACCCCTGCCAGAGAAAACGTCCTATAAGACCGAGCTAATCGAACCTTAGCTACCTGCAGATACGCTGTCATCTCAGGACTCCTATAGGACCTTTCCTCCACAGGGGAGCTAATTCCTCACACGTACCGGAAGCTGTTGTGATGCTTGGCATGGCTGGTCACAGTGTGCGTACATGTGTTTGTGTGTGTGTGTGTGTGTGTGTTTTAAGGAGGATTCTCCCGTTTATGCTGCCCTGAGGTTTGGTGACTTCTATCTCCTCATGCATAGACATACACACTGTTGTTCTCACACTGTGTGCTCTGAACAGTGGGGAACGGGAGACTGGTGAGAGAGAAAAATCATTTTCTCTCCATCCCTTACTTCACCTTGCCAGTGGAAAGAGAGAGAGAGAGGACAGGAAAGGAAGCATGGAAGGAAGGATGGATAGAGGGATGGAAGGTGAGTAATCCAAGCATGGACCAGCTGCTCCTGTCCATCCCTGTCTTCTGTCCTCATAACCCTGGTTCTAGTGGAGGTTATCTAGTGTTGCTGTCATTAGATATCTATGGTAAATAGATATCCTTGCAGTTTAGATATCTATGGTGTTGTTCCTTTGGAACCTCCTGCCAGGAGCAGGGTTTGAATTTTTTTGTGTGTGTGTATGTGTGTGTGTGTATGTGTGCGCGTGTGTCCATGACAACACTGTAACTTGCCCCCGCCCCCCTTTTTCGTCCACTGTCGCTGTGGTAACCTCTCCTTGACTCAGCATTAAATGTCAAAGCCTTTCCTTCCTATATATATATATATATATATATATGTTCACCGCTGTCAACAAAACGGCTACATTCACCTTCTCTCTGCGTACCACTCCCGCTTTTTCTCACGTACAGAATGGCGAATAAAAGCACACTTAATCCTCGGGTTGACCGTTCTCTTAAAAGACTGAAATCCCCGGTCCTAGAGCGGATTCGGAACGGTCGATCGTTTAAAAAAAAAAAAAAAAAAAGCCTGTCCCTCGTCTTTATACTGCTATTTTTCACACTGAATAAAAAAACAAAAAACATCTACTTGAGAGGATATTGTGCGTTCATTTTTGGTGTCAAAGGGATAATATTCTGCAGTCCAGAATGAGATTGAGATGAGAACTTGTTTTTTTTTTTTTTTTTTTTTTTAAATGTCTTGTGGGAAAAAAAACAAAAGATTATCTGATCTTTTAACAGCGCAGATCGTATCGTTATTCGGGACAATAAACACTTAATTGATTGTTGTTACGAGAACCGTAACCGGGATAGTTTAGCATGCTGAGGTGTACTCACTGCAAAACCCTGCAATCAAAAAAAAAAAAAAAAAGAGAGAAGTGTTCTCTCTTACACCTGCTTTTGCATGGATCAAGTTTGTCATCGCATGCTAACCCAGAATAAACTTGTCTTTAATGAGAAGTTACATTGCACTGTCTTCATTCCATCCACTTGGCAGAGAAAGTAGGAATTTGATATTGTATTTCAGATGAATGTATTCAAACTGTGAGACCTCTTTCAAGCATCTCAATTTAGAATTACACTTCCTGCAGACTAACCTTGAGAGAAATAGACATTTGGAATGAGCTTCTTCAAGTTCAAGTTTTGTTTTTGTTTTTTCTGGGGTTTTTTTTGGGGGGGGGGGGTTGTCGTCTTTTTAAACTACTTGGGACATTAACAAAGACTTTTTAAACTAAGAAATATGACAAATTTGCAAATTGGCAGCCACCTGTAGCATACATATTCCGTACACCGTCACAGGAGGCATAATTTTAACATGGAGGCCACTGTGTTCTAAATGTGTTCCTTTTGAAGTGGAGTTATTCTTTCAGTTCTGAATTATTCAGTTTATTGTATTTACATTTTCTTGTCTCTGAGAGGTCCAGCTCTGTTCTTTGCTGTTGTTGTTGTTGTTTTTGTTAAACAAAAATGCATAAACGTAGCTACAACTAACGTTTAGAAGGTTTCAGATACATAAACACCACTTTT
>NC_044501.1:39508738-39511238 GCF_902362185.1 Chanos chanos | reverse complement strand
AAGACAAATTTGTGTCCTCAACTCCATCCTATTTTTCCCCCTTCGTTTAGGAATGTGGCTTCTCCCCTTTTAACAGAATTTATTATACAAGATTATTATGCTCATCCAGTTTTCATCAAATCCAGATTACTGATGGCAGTGCGAAAATTCTGATGGGATTATTCTACTTGTCAGTGACCCTCACCCCCCCAATCCCACCCTCAGCAGCTTCATTGTACCCCTCGGCAGATGTTAAGACAGAACATAGACGTTTAGTCCAGAAACCAGCCTGCTTAGAGACAGCTTAACAGAAGTTGACATGAGTGCATGTAATTGTTTTCCGTATATTTCGCAGAAATTCAACACCATGTAATCATTTGAGCCGTGGTGGATTCAGTAAGCAGTATGTTCTGATCCTCAGTTTTTCTCCGAATGAAACACTGAGAAATGTCTGAGTGTTAACGGTATCACCACACTGCAGCTGCGTTATAAGCATTTTATTTTCCGCTAAACTCTCGATAATAACAACAACAACAACAACAACAACAATAATAATAATAATGATGATGATGATGATAACAACAACAACAACAATAATAATAATGATTATAGTAATAATAATAAGCAGAAGAGGAAGAAGAAGCAGAAGAGGAAGAAGAGGAACAACAACAACAACTTTCTACAGAGGTAATCTAGGTACACAGTGAAATTTCAGTGGAGCTGTTCAAGTTTCCTTAACATGTTCAGTTGCACAAGGATCATTTGGATTTGATGTCTGCTGAGCAAAGGTCAGTTCCCTTAACCACTGCCTATCGTATCGGAGCTCCCCCTACAGGTTGGGTTAACCCAGCACCACAATTCGATCTCAGTGAAATTGTATTTAACAGGTCTACAACGTGCTTGTTATACTGAATGCTTAGTTTAGTATTCAGTAACAGGCTGCATTCTGACACAGACTGTATGGAGAGTTTGGATATTTCGACCATCTGTTTGGTTTCCCTCCTCATCCATAAACTCTCCTGTGTCTGTGATAGAGACATGAACGTTGTCATAATGCCCAGGTGGCATGATCTTCTTCTCTGAGATGTGACTTGTCACGAGACCTGACTAGTCAACAAGTCGTTACTGACTACTGGAGACGGTCCTATGTCTTCACATTAGTCTTCAGATCTTTGTTAACAGCTGGCACCTAAATATACCTCAGTTTATTGCTTTTAAAAAATAATTTCTGTAGTAACCAAATTCAAAGACACAGAGACAGAGGGAGGGAGGGAGGGAGGGAGAGAGGGATGGGAAGAGAGAGAGGGAGAGGAGGAGAGAGAGAGGGAGAGGAAGAGAGAGAGAGAGAGGGAGAGGAGGAGAGAGAGAGAGAGGGGGAGAGTGAGAAGGAGAAAGGGTGTAGTAAGATCAAATGGCAGTTACTATTCCAGAGGCCATGTCCATGTAGGGCAGCTTCTATAATTGAAATACTTACCAAATGTAAAGAGAGATAGAGAGTGTGAGAGAGGGACTCTGTGTGTGTGTGTGTGTGTGTGTGTGTGTGTGTGTGTGTGTGTGTGAGTAAAAATGCAGTCAGATGGATGTGCTGGTAAGATGTAAGGTTTAGTATGTTATTATGGGAATACATGGAGGAGTAAAGAGGAAAGATTGAGGTTGGATGAGTACACGAGAGAGAGAGATTGAAATTAGATGAGTGTACAGTTGGAGATTTGCCACGCTTATATTAGACTCATCTACAATGACATGTCCAGCTCAATGCGTCTTCAGTGAAGCCTGAGTGTTCAATATGCTTCTAGGCAGTGACCATATTGACGAATTTAGTCTTTAAGCCCAGGAGACTTCTTTGCACATTCTGAAATGATCTAAAATATGCCCCCCACCCCCACCCTCCAATAAAAAAAAAAAAATCTAGCAGAACCCCATAGACCTAACACCCAGGTGTTGTCTTATAATAGTAGATTATGTTTAAAATATAGCGTGGCTTATGTAGATTATGATGGTTTTAGCAAGAACATTAACTTTTGTTACTGTTACACTTGACCTCATAAAATCTGATCATATTTTTCGGGGCCAAATTCTTTGGCCGTTTTATTGTTGTAAAACAGATGCAGTAAATCCAAATGAATTTGTCAGGCCAGTACATACAAGCTGTATCTATGACAGCAGTGGCTAGTAGCAAATGTAGTTTTCTTTGTTTACTTGCTGTTAGCAGTAGTATAGTTACCAGCAGCTTTAGAATTCAGAGGCGAACGCTGAATACTTTAAGTCAAAAATACACTGGACTACTTCAGTTCCCTCCTGCTTCTCTAAGATAAGATAAGATAAGATAAGGTCTGTAGGTCTGGTAGGTAAATTTGTAGGTCTGGTAGGTAAGTTCAAACTGACCAGACTTCAGATTCATTTTTATGTCTTTTTTTTGTGTGAATTTTATTGACTGTAGTTATGGGTGTGGCTTATTTGACGCCCAACTATATTATAGACTCTGTTGAGGTGTATGTGGTCTGAGGTGATTTGTAGAAGT
>NC_044501.1:39498738-39506238 GCF_902362185.1 Chanos chanos | reverse complement strand
TACCCTGTTGTTTAGCTTACGTGAATATAACTTAGACCGTGTAACATTAGCAGTGGAATACTTGCCTGAGATATTAGGATCTTATATCGTAGGCATGTGTGCTATTCACTGACACATATACCGCTTTTAGCACAATAAACACATAAACACAAGCTAGGGAACATGGCAGAGGCTAACCTTAACGTCTACTAAACCTTTATTAGACGATGAAAAAAAGCAAAGTAAAAATGAGCATTGTGAAAAATATAGAAATAAATAATAGAATGATCACATATATTTATAAAAATAAATATAATTCGGCCACTCACTCTCTCTACCTCTGTATTCTCCCTCAGACAGTGACCAGTTTATTTGATATACAAAAAGTGGATCCCTCCTACAGAAAGCGGGTGACTACATGAGGCAGGCAGGCAGACGGGCATGTCGAGGTCCGGTGACCGTTTAATTGAGCATTAGAATAGAAAAAAAGGGGGTGATCCAAGTGACCCGGCGGGCGTGGTACAGTTGTTGGTGCCGGGCCAGCCTGTTTCGGTATCTTGGAAATGGCTGCCGCTCCGAGCTTTTCAGGCACCAAGAATGGTTTACCAAGAATGGTTTACCATGTATGGCGCGGCAAAGCACAAAAACATCCAGTCAGTAATGGTCCGGGCGGGAGGGGGGGGGTTGGGGTGCAATTCACTGGTGAGTGAGGTCAGAGGATGTTGGCGAGAATTGTGTAAGTCAACAGGTGTGTCACAGACCAGCCAAATGACGGTGCAGTACAACAGGGGTGTGAAGAACAGCGTTTTAAAACGTATTTGGTCTTTGGCAACGGACTGGCTATGGCGACAGGTGACACGCTGGGCTCCGCTTCTCACAGCCAAAAACGAGAAACGGCTACCGTGAGCTCGCAAAAACACCAACAGAGGAGTGGAAAGAACATCTCCCGATCGGACTCCCGCTGCATCATGCTCATGCTGGAGTCTTAATTTGGTGTAAATGACAGACCTGTGTCTGTGTGATGTCACAGACTGGAGGTGGAAGTGAGGGGGGGGGGGGTGGCGTTATTGCGTGGGGAATGTTTTCCTGGCACGTGTCAGGTCCCACGATACGAAAATCGAACGTGTCCATCCGAACATGTCCGGCGCTAACCTAGCGTGTCCGTTCGCGACCTGTGACTTGCCCTTTTGTCGCATGGATTCTTCCACCACGATTAACGCTCCGTGTCACGAAGAACATGTCGTCACAAAGAACACGTTGTCTCCGAGTGATTCCAGGAACTGGACAGTGAGTTCATTTGTTTGAGAGGTCTGTGCAGTCTCTGCACCTTCAGCCATGACAAGCACCGTTTTGTTGAAGCGGAACAGTCAGTTCCCTAGCAAAGAACATTCTCTACGAAGAATGTTCCGGCCCCTTTTCTCCTGCAATCACGTGAAACCGTTGCAGTACGGACCAGCATACTTCTGAAACGTTTCTGACACCTTGTCAGATCCATAATTCAATGCTTCAGACTGCTCCGGAGACAAAGGAGGGTTTGGCCTGGTGGCACTAGATGGATGTGTCTAATAAACTGGTTATTAAAGGTGGCACCTTTCATCGTCACTTCTCCTCTCTCTTGATCTTAGATCTACAGCAGTTTTATAGCATTGGGAAAAACATATTTGATCCACTGATTGAATATATCTCTTGATTATGTCATATTGGTGACATATTTCCGAAACGAGAACTTTCTTTTTGTTGTTTTTTAGTCAGAGCACCTGTCATTCACACCTGTTATGGGTTCCCCTCCAATGTTATTATCAGTTTACAGAATAGCTATACTATGAACAGTGTATTCAGTGTAGGTTTATAATAAGTAATAGTTCCACATGAAAATTGATCAATACTGTGAGGTTTCACTCCTTCTAGTCTAATATTGATATCAGCCTCTTTACAGCGTTGGCCTGGTTGGTCATTAGAATCACTTTCTAATGCTTAAAATCATCTTCACACTGATTTCGTCCATGGAAAAGTAAAAGAAAATGAATTCAGAATGCGTGAAATCAACGTAAAATCGCAGATTTTCCAGCTGACTCATCCTGAACACACTGAATCACGCGCGTGTGAGTCGGTTTTGGTGACAGCAGTGCCTGTAAATTGTGTGCGCGCGCGCGCGTGTGTGTGTGTGTGCGTGTGGTGTGTGTGTGTTTGTGTGCGTGTGCGTGTGCGTGTGCGTGTGTGTTTGTGTGTGTGTGTGTGTATGTATGTGTGTGTGTAGTTCCAGTTCAGTCACTCAGGGGAGCCGTTGCCTTGTCACTCACGCCGAAAGAGCGCAAGCCTTGCGTTCTTTCTCTCCTTTAACAATTATTCCCATCAGACAGGTGGAGGAGATAGTGGCGCTCAGCCAGACAGATGGCGCTCTATTAATACAGCCCTGAGTGGTTATATTTATGCGCCAGCGCCTGGGCCCTGCATGGCACAAGCCTGGTTTATTAATGCACGGCATTGATGAGATATTCAGGCTTTTAAAAGGCGATAATCTAACCCCGGGACGACCAGGACCTGGAGACATAGACGTGTGTGTGTGGGGGGAGGGGGGGGGGGTGCGCGTGTATGTGTGTACATCTTGATGTCTATTTACATTTGTCTTTCTGAACATGTATATATACACACATATGGGTGTGTGTGTGTCTGTGTATGTGTGTGCATCTTGATTTATATTTATATTTGTCTTCTGAACATGTGTATATACACAGATATAGGTGTGTGTGTGTGTGTGTGTGTGTGTGTGTGTATATGTATGTATGCGTGTATGTGTGTGTGTGTGTGTGTGTTTGTGTGTCTATGTGTCGGTGTGTCTGTGTATGTGTGTGTGTTTCTATTTACATTTGTCTTCTGAACATGTGTATATACACAGATATAGTTGTGTGTGTGTGTGTGTATCTGTATGTGTGCGTGTCTTTGTGTGTGTATGCGTGTGTGTGTGTGTGTGTGTGTGTGTGCATCTCCCTTTGGTAGCACAGCACTTGGTAATTGACCTGCATAGGATGTGCATGCAGTTCAGTGTGACTGAGCTGTCCTTCAATGCTGATGACCTCACATGAAATCCTGTTCTCTGATTGGCTGAGAATTCCAGTAAATGTGTCTGCAGACACAGCATGAGCATTCTGACCTTATTAGTAACAGTACAGTGGGGCCCACATCCTGATACAACACTGTGGAGCAGGTGTGAAAGTGTTGAGTGTTGATCGTGAGAGTATGTCTGTGTGTGTGTGTGTGTGTGTGTGTGTGTGTGTGTGTGTGTGTGTTTGTCTTTCCATTTGATGAGTGACCAAATGCTTTTAGTGAAACTATATTGTACAGTAATAGAACATCTTACCCATATTCCTTTTCATTTTCTTTGGTCTTGCCACACTGTTAAGCATCACAGTTTCTGCTCTGTGTTTTAAACCTACAGCAGGACTTGAATAGCAGGTACAATCGCATGCGTTTTGCTCTCAAGAGATGATGGAATTTGAAAAAGAGATTACAAAGTCTAGCGCTGTTTTTGTGTGGTCCCACGCCACGGTATCGTCTGTGTCATTAATTATCCACCTCTCCTAATAACAATCTAATGTGACGGAACAGAAGCAGTGTTTACAAGCTATTTCGGTCAGGTTTTTAGGAGGAGGCTCTTAACTTCGGGAATGTTCCCCTGTCAGTCATCATTTTACCCACAGTGAAGTGATTCTCTTTTACTTTCCATTATGTATTTATTTATTTATTTATTTATTTATTTTCCCTCTTGCTTATTTTCTAACCGTGTGGCACACAATTAATCTCAGTCTACTGGGCCTGGTGTCGTCAAGGGCAACCGACGATGAGTAAGTGAGGAGCAGGTGTGAACGCAATCAGTCAAAACTGAACAGCCGTGATGAGAGTGAGTGAGCTGATGGATGAACAGTGCAGGGCAAAGCCAATTTTATGATGGAGGATGAACACATTATCATTAATAACTCGCTCTCTCTCTCTCTCTCTCTCTCTCCCTGTCACTCACCAGTTCACACTCCATCACATTCAAACTTTTCTCTCTCTCTCTCTCTCTTTAAAAAGGGTATCGCCGTGCCCCTTGTGGACAGAGTGTGTAATTGCAGGTAGATGCCACCTCACCCTACAGGACTTGTCCAGCTGCTCAGTGTGAATGTGTGTGTGTGTGTGTGTGTGTGTGTGTTGGGCTTGGGTGGCAGCTGTGACAGGCATTCCTCAAGTGACCTCATTTTAAAGATAAGGAGGGAAAATGGTCCAGACTGGTTCAGTCAGACGCTGAAACAGGTGCCAGAGATAACCAAATAGTATATTATTCCTCCCAGTCTAGCTTCCACACTGCCAACACATTCACAACAACTCACACACAACAATCAGTGAATCATCTGTGCCATACATAGATTTAGAGGACCCTAAAATGACGCTAACTGGACAGTTCAAATGATGTCTTTTTGCCTTATTCAATGAGGAATCGTTTTTGTTTTTTTCTGACTATAAGAGTTGTATTTTAAAATGTTAACTGAAAACAAGCGGGTGAATAAATCTGTGATTTTGGAAAACGTCCCGGCACATGGCATTTGTATTTTTATTTTCCCTTTGTTTGTTTGTTTGTTTATTTATTTATTTTTTGTTGTTCTCTCCCTCTCTTCGGTTTAATCTCTCGTTCCTTCTCGTAGTGCCCCTTGCGACTCTTACATTGTACCTCAGGAATCCTGCCCCCTCAGCTGTTTGCTGGTGTCTCATAGCCCTTCCCCGATTTAGCTTCCTTCACTCCACCTCTGTGTCCTCCCCTCCCCTCGCTGCTCCTCTCTCTCTCTCTCTCTCTCTCTCTCTCCCTCTTTCTCTCTCTCCGTCTCTCTCTCTCTCACCCCATACCTCGTTCGCTCCTTGAGCCTGGGGTGGCCTGCCTGCCTGCCTGCCCGTGTAGCCCTGCATTGGGACGCAGGCTAAATTTGGTCATGCCTGGATAAACGGGCTGTTCGGAAGACCGGGGACACCTGTTGGGTGCTAGGCTCTCCCTCGAGACGCGTACATCCCATTACATCAGACCCAAAGGTTTTCTCCGACTGGTTTCTTCTTTCGCCGTTCTTCTTTTTTTTTTTTTTTCCGTCGCCGTCTTTGAATCTCTCGCTAACCCTTTGATTATTTTATTTTTTTTCTTTGTCTGCGGGCTATTTTTTTTTTTTTTTTATTTCCTATTTCCTATCTTTAGCTCTTCCTTTTTCACACTGCACCCCCCCCCCAACTTGTCTGTCTCTCTGCTCATGGTTCTGTCTCACCCCTCCCTGACACATCTCTTTTTTTTTTTCTGACTCTATATCAGGCACTCTCTTTTTATCCATCTCTCTCTTTCTTTTTTTTTCCCTCTGTCTTTACACCCCCCCCCCGCCCCCCACAGCAATGTGAAATACATTACCCCTTCATTTCACTTCCTCTTATGTTCCTTTCTTAGGCACACCCCCCTCCCCCCCACACACACACAAAAACATAACCACACACACACAAACATAACCACACACACACATTCATATTTAGCCTAACCCTCTCCACACAAAGCCTCCTACTTGTCCACCCTCACATCCATAACTAAAAATAATATTCCTGATTTCCAATAATGATAACAGTAATATAAAAGTCTTACGATTGCGTAATATGAGTTTTTCACGCTTCGGTGACTTTAGCACACACACACACAAAAAAAAACTTCCACAGAGAAACATGGTATTTCGACTGGAAAAAAACGCTTGGCTTTTAAGTCCTCTCCGTATGACTCAGAGCAGACCAAAACCTCGGCTTCCCAAGGGACTGTTTGTTATTCCAGATCAGTGTGATGAATTATAAAGCGTTTGGAGTGGATTGAATTTGAGATTATTATGTTGATTAATATGACAACTCCTGCTCCCCACACACGCCATCCATCCTCATCCGTCACGTTGTTTCTCAGTCGTTCCTTTTATCTTTCTGTTTGTTTATCTGTCCATCTGTATATAAAAACTTCACTAAATCTCTCTCTCTCTCTCTCTCTCTCTCTCTCTCTTTCTCCTGGCAGACGTTCACAGCCTGGTGTAACTCTCACCTGCGTAAGGCAGGCACACAGATTGAAAACATTGAGGAGGACTTCAGAAATGGCCTCAAACTCATGCTGCTGCTTGAGGTCATCTCAGGTAACCGTGACGACAAGTTCTCTCTCTCTCTCTCTCTAGGGGGCAGTGCATGAGGGCAGGGGGTGGGGTTAAGAGGCAGCTCTCCGGAGAGCTGATAGTCACTTGCTGCATTGCCCGCTGTGGTTATCAGCTACCTCCCAATACGTTTGAATATGTTTCCATACGTTTTGCATATTTTTGAATTTATTTTCCAAAACCATTACCTGGCACTGTTATATATCACTCATGAAAAGAATAAACACATTAATAAATAGATCAATTTAAATTCATGTATGTTAAAGGAGAACTGTGTGAGATGCACAGATTATCATTTACGTGACACAGAACTATCTTGCAATTTCTCATCATTCCATATTAGCAGTGAACGATTACAAATTTGGGTGACCTTGTTTATTAACACATTGATTAAAGCTCAAGATGTTGCATGTATAACTGCGTACTAAATATTTAAACTTGTAGAAATAACACTACGTGGGACTGAGATGATCGGAAAAATGAAAGCGTGACGGTGAGAATGTGTGTGTGTGTTTGCCATGTGAGAGACTACCCAAACCTGACAAATGAAAGAGTGACGCTGAGAATGTGTGTGTGTGTGTTTGCCAGGTGAGAGACTGCCCAAACCTGACAAATGAAAGAGTGACGCTGAGAATGTGTGTGTGTGTGTTTGCCAGGTGAGAGACTGCCTAAACCTGACAAATGAAAGAGTGACGCTGAGAATGTGTGTGTGTGTGTTTGCCAGGTGAGAGACTGCCTAAACCTGACAAATGAAAGAGTGACGCTGAGAATGTGTGTGTGTGTGTTTGCCAGGTGAGAGACTGCCCAAACCTGACAAATGAAAGAGTGACGCTGAGAATGTGTGTGTGTGTGTTTGCCAGGTGAGAGACTGCCCAAACCTGACAAATGAAAGAGTGACGCTGAGAATGTGTGTGTGTGTGTTTGCCAGGTGAGAGACTGCCTAAACCTGACAAATGAAAGAGTGACGCTGAGAATGTGTGTGTGTGTGTTTGCCAGGTGAGAGACTGCCCAAACCTGACAAATGAAAGAGTGACGCTGAGAATGTGTGTGTGTGTTTGCCAGGTGAGAGACTGCCCAAACCTGACAAATGAAAGAGTGACGCTGAGAATGTGTGTGTGTGTTTGCCAGGTGAGAGACTGCCCAAACCTGACAAATGAAAGCGTGACGGTGAGAATGTGTGTGTGTGTTTACCAGGTGAGAGACTGCCCAAACCTGACAAATGAAAGAGTGACGCTGAGAATGTGTGTGTGTTTGCCAGGTGAGAGACTGCCCAAACCTGACAAATGAAAGAGTGACGGTGAGAATGTGTGTGTGTTTGCCAGGTGAGAGACTGCCCAAA
>NC_044501.1:39491238-39496238 GCF_902362185.1 Chanos chanos | reverse complement strand
CTCTTGCTCTTTCTCTCCTTGAACACTTTTTTTCACAAAAACCATTAAGGAATTTAATTTCACTCCACTTTCTTCTTGAGCCATTGATTGAACATCATCTTTTGGCAATACAGAGCTGGTGTAAACGTGTATTGATTGAAGGAGAATTAGTCAATTTCTTTCTTTTCTTTCTTTATTTCTTTCTTTCTTTCGTGCAGATATTGTGAACACCCCTAAGCCTGATGAGAAAGCTATTATGACCTATGTGTCCTGTTTTTACCATGCCTTCGCCGGTGCCGAACAGGTTAGAGTAAACCCTGTTTACATGAGGAACATAACACTGAACACAGAACACTGAACATGGAACACAGAACATTGAACATAGAACACTGAATACGGAGCACTGTGTACTGAGCTCTGAGGACCAAACACGGAGCACTGAACACAGAATACGGAATGCTGAGCACTGAACACTGAACACATGGAGTACTGAACACTGAGCTCTATCAGTATCAATGATTTTAGACCCATTATATCTCAATATGATATCAAAGCATCACAACAACTAATATACATCTCTCTCTCTCTCTCTCTCTCTCTCAGGCTGAGACTGCTGCTAACAGGATCTGTAAGGTGCTGGCTGTGAATCAGGAGAATGAGAGATTGATGGAGGAGTATGAAAAACTGGCCAGTGAGGTGAGTGTCCACAGTGTCCATGAGTCTGGCCATTAATAAGGCCATTCATTATCTGCTGTTTTGTTTTTGTTTTTTATCTGCACATCCCTTCCTTTGTGTTTTGCTTGTTTCTTCTCCTGTCTCTCTATCCCTCACCCCCCCCACTCCTCTGTCTTCCCCTATTACACCTGCATGTCACCGTTTCTGACCTTTACTCCCCCTTCTCTCTCTCTCACCCTATCTTTTTCTACATTTTTCCCCTCATCCCTCCATCTCTCTCCATTCATCGCCTCCTCTCTCTCTGTCTCATCCCGTGTCTCGTTCCTTTCATCTCTCTGCGTCAACCTCTCTCTGTTTCTTCCTTTGTACCTGTCTGCCGCCCCTTCACGCGTCATCCTTTCATCCACGCTGTCCTTTCCCCTTCTCTCTCTCCCTCTCTCTCGTTAACTTCTCTCCTTTCCTGCTCCCTCCTCACGCATCATCATCATCATCATCATCGTCGCTCTCTCTCTCTGTCTGTAGCTGCTGGAGTGGATCCGTCGCACCATCCCCTGGCTGGAGAACCGTGTGGCTGAGCAGACCATGCGCGCCATGCAGCAGAAGCTGGAGGATTTCCGAGACTACAGGCGCGTTCACAAGCCTCCCCGCGTTCAGGAGAAATGCCAGCTGGAGATTAACTTCAACACCCTGCAGACTAAACTCAGACTCAGCAACCGCCCGGCGTTCATGCCCTCCGAGGGAAAGATGGTGTCGGTACGTCAGCGTGAACTCTTATGCCCTCTCGGCTTCCTCGCGAAGTCTCAGTGCGTAGGCGTCAGACCGAGAGCTCCGTTTCTCTCTCCCCTGTCCTTTTAGTTTGACATTTAAAATCCGTTTCAACCCGTAATTCATCTAATTCATCTTGTTTACACAAGCACTTCAGAAATGTTCAATCGGCGTGAACAAATATTAGTAGGGAACAGAATTTGAATACCAAATTTTGGTTTACAAAAATAATTCATATCCTTTATGCTTACTCAACCGGTATTGGTTTTCCTGGCATTAGCAGGTTCAAGAAGCCACGTAACAGAATCATTCTCACTGTGATCAACCGCTTCTAGCCATGAAAACATATGCTCATGACTTGAATGTGTGTGTGTGTGTGTGCATGTGTATGTGTGTGTGAACAGGACATTGCTAATGCCTGGAAAGGCTTGGAGCAGGTGGAGAAGGGCTACGAGGAATGGCTGCTGACTGAGATCCGTAGGCTGGAGAGGTTGGATCACCTGGCAGAGAAGTTTAAACAGAAGTGCTCTATGCATGAGGGCTGGACCGCAGGTACTGATCCAGAACACCTCGCTGCACCACTGAGCCTCCACCTCTTACAGCGCCAAAGTTCTGATACCGGTGGCGTTCAAACAGACCTGGGTCAAAAATAAGTATCTGAAGTATTCATGTGATGTTTGCTTTGGAATGAATGGAATTACACTCGCTCCGGGTAGAATTTGAGCCATTTCAATAGAAAAGATTGCAATGCAAGGGACCCATGTAACACTATCCTGACCCTGGTAATTCAAACACATTGATAATTCTTTATTTCGTTGTTTGACCCAGGGCTCTTTTTAGAAAAATATTTCATTTCAGACAGTATAGCTTTAGAGCGAACATTTACTGTTTCCCTGTGAGTTATTTATATTATTATACATTATTTATATAATAATACATTTATTCATCGCTTCCTATGTCCTTCCTTTACTCCTCTGCACTTCTTTCTGTCTTCATCTCTCTCTCTCTCTCTCTCTGTCTCTCTTTCTCCCTCAGGAAAGGAGGATCTGTTGTCTCAGAAGGACTATGAGTCTGCCTCTCTGATGGAGATTCGTGCCCTGATGAGGAAACACGAGGCGTTCGAGAGCGATCTGGCCGCCCACCAGGATCGCGTGGAACAGATCGCCGCCATCGCTCAAGAACTCAAGTCAGTCGATGAGCACAGGAGCGCGTTCAGCACCGCAAACATTCACAGACATGTTCTTTCATGTAGCAAGAACAAGTGTTTTTTTTTTCAGAGCAACACGAATACATTGTATCTGAAGTTATTACACATTTGGCAGTGATTATAAACTCAGAGCTGTTTCTTTAAGATGCGTCCTGTCGTATAGAAATACTTGGAGAGGGTTTTTTTTTTTTGTTAGAAAGATTGAAAGCTGACAGAATTCTACGGTAACTGTTGGCCTTTATTAACTCTTTCCATCTCTTTCTCTTTCTCTCTTTCTCTCTCTCTCTCTCCTTCAGTGAGCTGGACTACCATGATGCGGCCACAGTAAATGCCCGGTGCCAGGGTATCTGTGATCAGTGGGACAATCTAGGGACTCTTACCCAGAAGAGGAGGGATGCTCTGGAGGTATTCATTCATAGTTAGCATTGCTAGATCTAAAGCCAAACCATCTATTGCCACCAACCCGCTGTACCTTTAAGATCACCATGACTTATATTAATGCTCATGCTAATTTTTTTTTCTCTTTGCTGCTGCCACTGCTAATTTGGCTACAGTGATTATATGAGAACTTTTATTTATATAACTGTTTTATCCAAGCTAACGCGATCTTTTTATTTAGCATTACAAATGCGACCTCCATTTGCCCTTTTTTTTTTCTATAACTGTTGAAACCCACAATTTCACGACATCATGAGGAGATGCGCATTTGTAAAACTTATTAGCATAAAAGAGACAGAGAATGTCAATTCATCCATTTAAAAATCCTGTGTTGAAAACGAATGATATGCTACAGTTTGGCGAAAAGCTCTCGAGAGCCACGCTAACATTGGAAGTATGGACAGCTGCACCTGACTAAACTCTATCCTTCTATGTCTGCAGCGCGTGGAGAAACTGTGGGAGACTATTGACCAGCTGTACCTGGAGTTCGCCAAGAGGGCGGCGCCCTTCAACAACTGGATGGACGGAGCCATGGAGGATCTGCAGGATATGTTTATAGTGCATAGCATTGAGGAAATCCAGGTAGAGGACATTTCTGTGGCATAGCTATTTCCATCTGAACCTACTTCTCAAATCTCCCCCAGGGTATCCGAGTTCTAATTCATATATAATGACAATGTATTACAATGTAATAACATATCAATATGTTACGGACTGGTTATAAACATCGGTTTTCGTCGCTGTCTTTCTCAGAGCCTGATTACCGCCCATGACCAGTTCAAGGCCACCCTTCCAGAGGCTGATAAGGAGAGAATGGCCATTATGGGCATCCAGAATGAGATTCTTAAGATTGCTCAGACCTATGGCATTAAGCTGAGTGGATTCAACCCGTACACCAATCTCTCCCCACAAGACATCAGTAACAAGTGGGAGGCTGTGAGTACACGTTTTTAGACGTGTTTTCACACAGGATGTTTGGTTGACCATGAAGTCTTGTGTCAGTGTTTGTAACGGCTTGTTTTGTGGTTTGATTCGCTTCGTAATCGCAGAGTTGTGTTTAAGGATAAAGGCTAGTGAGCTCATTATGATGAAGACCACAGGCTATTGTTCCGAGTTGAGTATTGACCCGACACATCCACAGTTATGAAAATAAAAGTTAAAAAGACAGATTTGGAGTGGATAGAAGGCATGTGGAACACCTTGCAAATATCATTATTTGACTGTTCTTTCTTTCTTTCCTTTTTTCTTTCTTTCTTTTGTTCTTTCTTTCGTTCCTTTATTCTTTCTTTCTTTTGTTCTTTCTTTCGTTCTCTCTGCCGCCGTTTGTCTCTTTCGTTTTCTCATTGCACCCTCCTTCTCTATCTATCTGTTTCTTCCCCCTCCCCCCGCGCCCCCCACCCGCCCTCTGCCTCCTGCCCCCTGCAGGTGAAGCAGCTGGTTCCTCTTAGGGATCAGATGCTGCAGGAGGAGGTTGCTAGGCAGCAGGCTAACGAGAGACTGAGGCGGCAGTTTGCAGCCCAGGCCAACATCATCGGACCCTGGATCCAAACCAAGATGGAGGTGAGAGGTCCAGGAACAGTTGTTGGGTTGGCACAGTGGCTCTAATTACTATCCCTTGTTGCCATGACATCTGGCAAGGAGCAAGGAAAATGCGATTGGGCAAAGAGGCTCTGACCAATTGTCCTAAGTTTTTTTTTTTCCTCTGGAGGCATTTTAAGATCATTTATAACTTCTACTTCTGTTAGGCCTGTGTTTCTCTCTTTCTTCTGGTTTCTTTTTGTTTCATTCATTTTCTCCATCTCCATCTGTTCATCTTCCCTCTCCTCTCCTCTCTCCCTTTGACAGGAAATTGGTCACGTCTCTGTTGACATCGCCGGTTCTCTGGAGGAACAGATGAACAACTTGAAACAATACGAGCAGAACATCATCAATTACA
>NC_044501.1:39466238-39488738 GCF_902362185.1 Chanos chanos | reverse complement strand
AGAGGATGTGGATTATCCAAAGGCAGTGAAAGCGTGACCAGGGAAAGAATTTCTGATGTCAGTGCTAATATACACGAGAAAAGACGTCTACTAGGCCAAGTAAAGAGAGTAGAGTAAGAACAAAGTGAAGTGTGCACAGAACTTCTCAAAACCTAGTCCTCTTTGTTAAAGGTTTGAGGTAAAGGGGAGCTAGAGTAGTGACAACAATGCCTAAGATACCCCTGTGCTTACTACTCTCCTCTCCCTCTCCCTCTCTCTCTCTCTCTCTCTCTCTCTCTCTTCTCACCCACAATGCCGGAATATTCTGTCAGCAAAAAAAAAAAGTCTCTTAAATTTATATTAAGATAATCTGCTAGCAGCTGAGAGGGTAGAAAATCAGACTAGGACTAAGAGACTAGGAGTGCTATGAAATGGAGGACATCTGGAAAGTTCTGGAGGCACAGGGAAAAGGAGGGAAGGGGGTTGTTTTACCCTCAGGCCCCGGGCAAGTGGCATGGTGGCGAGCCTACGAAACTAGCAAAGATTTGGGATTTGGCCCAGTTTAGTGGGAAAATACTGCCAGAATTCACAAATACCAGAGAAGACAAAAAAATCTTAGCACCCCATGTTAATCGAATCAAAGCACTTCAAGAACTTAATAGACAGTCATTTGGCACTTTGTGTATTTTTATGTAATTATCGAATCATCCTCTCTGATTTGTCTGTCTGTGGCCCATTCATCCCTTACATTTTTCTCCGTCTCTCTTCCTTCTCTCTTCTTTCCTCTGTCATCACTTGTTTCCACACTGTCTGTTTCAACTGAAAACAAACCCTGAAATAAAACGGGAAAACCAGATCAAGTCTCCTCTAGTGTCCTTGTTTGTTTCTGTTTATTCCAGAATCACTAAGTATATTTCCTAGGGAGCAGTTGCTTTTTGACGAAAGGCAATAAAGCATTTGTCTAATAACATGATTCTATGAGAAGCTGTCCTCGCAGTCAACGGTGCAGTTACCCGTTTTGTCCAATAGGTGGCACATTTGGATGAAAAGTCAAACGCTGTGCACTTGTAATTAGACATAACGTCTTCACATCGTTAAGCAACAAGTGTCATAAACCACTTGGTCCAAGCAATTAAGCAGCTTCAATTTACTGATGCGGTGTCTTAAAGAGTACAGTAAATCAAACCATTCCCACGTGGGAAACCGAAATCAGTGTAATGAAAATGGTTATTGACCTATAGCGCAGCTGAAAAAAGAGCTAAACTCATTGGAGGCTGCCTGTATTACCTTTACTGGCATACTAACTGTGGCCATAAACTGTAATTCATGTGAGTGCAAATGTTTGCCGTACAAACATTGTGGGAAAGTTGATTCATTTGGTTAATTCTGTGCATATTAAACGCTCAAAGCATCCAAATAACTAAACAAACAAAACAGAGTGAAATATAACATGTTAAAGTAAATGAATAAGTCAGCAACGACACATACATACATATATACATACATACATAGCCCTACATACATACGCATATCGAAAACATATAACAAGCCTAATTTTTTAATCTTTCATTAGCGGGCACGGAGCGCGCTCAACTCGACTTCGTGTTGAGGAGTTGTTTTTACCTTCGCTTCGTCCGTTATTTTCTGATGTCGGGTCTATCCGTCGGGCAATAGCCATCACTTGTGACGTCCCATTGTTTGAACGCAGACCCCTCCCGTTGTGGCAGAAAGTAGGTCTTTGTTCCATCTGATTTTGCACAACACGATACAATGAGCAGACAATGAGCTCACTACAGTTATACAGGGATAGGTGCTCTGCTAAATGAGTTTCGTCACGAGCATTAAACGTACGATTTGGGATGAGGATGCATAAGCGGATCTTAATCACGCGCAGTGAGGTCCTCTTATTCTACCCGTCGGCGTCATTATGGAAATTGTGTTTGTTAATGTGAATTGCTTCTCCTCCATTTGTCTATTCACAAACATCCCTCCATCCATCTCAATTTAGAGATCATATGACTGACCGTTAAGATACACATATAAGCTGCTTTCGACCTGAATATAGGGGCGTTCATTTTAGTTAGGATGTACTGTGTGTGTGTGTGTGTGTGTGTGTGTTGGGGAGGGGGGTCAGTGTGGGGAAAAATAAGGGTCAACATATGTTGCTGAGGATTAACCTTGACCCACTCAAATAAATAGTAAAAATACATATGTGAACACATGAACACACACACACTCACACATACACACGCACGCACACACACAAGCGCACACACACACGTATGCACACACACAAGCACACGCACACATGCACACACATGCGCGCACACATGAACATGCACGCATGCACGCACACGCACATGCACGCACACACACACACACACGCACACACACATGCACACACATACACAGAGAGAGAGAGAGAGAGAGAGAGAGAGAGACAGAGACAGAGACAGAGACAGAGAAAGAGAGAGAATAACCTTGCTGCCCTTTCTAATCGCCATGTCAGAGGTGCACTGTTCAGTTCTGGTCACCTGATCCCATGAGAGCAGGGTCTCTGAGACCAGACTAAGGTGCTGAGAAACGTGAAACCTGAGTGACCGAGGAACCGAGGACAGAGGAAAAGAAAAGTGACTGTGTGTGTGTGTGTGTGTGTGTTTGTGTGTGTGTGCGCGCACGTGTGCATGTATTAATGGAAAATACAAGTGTAGCTGTGTAAGACAGGAGGCAAAGAAGTGACCATTTCTTTGTTTTTGTTTTTTGTTTTCTCTCATGGAAAATATCTCATTTGCTTTTTGTTTTTTGGGAGTTTTTTTGTGTGTAAAAGCTTAGACAGAAGAAGGACTGGAACAGTTCAGTTCAACCTATGAAATTTCAGGTTCACTCTAAAAAGAACAAAGAGTGCGATTACACGGGCCTGTAATCACCTTTAAAGGACAAGGTGTCGGTAGCACGGGTGAGAGACTTACACACGGCACCGAGTGGGAGACATGAGCTGCAAGAAAATAAGACAAAATGAATAAAGTGACACCAGGTAGGGGGGCATCTCTGGATCTGGACTCCATGGGTATGTTGGTGCCAGATCCTGCCATCACAGAGGGTCTGCCCACCTCTGGGTCTCTGGATGCCGCAGAGACTGTACCCGCTTCTGGGTTCCCCGGTCCCGCCCCCGTCACTTCAGAGGCTCCTCCTCCTCCGGTCATTGTTCCGGTTCCGGTTCCGGTTCCGGTTCCGGTTCCGGTTCCTGTCCCTGTTGCTGCAGAGGCTTCAGTCGCAGAGCTTGCAGGAGTTCTTTACCCTTGAGGGACTCTGGATCTTCCGTTGCTGTTGCATGCTTCGTCTGTGGAGCCTCCGGACCTCCCATCCGCATCTTCCTGTCTCCCATCCCTGTTTCCTGGTCCACCTCCACAGCCACTGGACCGTCCGACTTCCGGGAGCCTCCAGCCTTGTTGCCTGTTTCCACCTCCAGAGCCTTCAGACCGCCTAGCCCCGTCCTCTGCCCCACCTGCGGTGTCGGTCTGTGTCATAACCCCAAGCCCCTTGGTCCTCCTGGCCTCCCAGAGATTGTCCTCGCTCCCTGTTTTTGTTCAAGGTGGTCTGTAGCACACGAAGAGTCGCACGTTAGGGGGAGGACCGTAGTGTCACACCCCCCGGTTCCGTCTTTTCTCGTCTGCCAGTCATTTTGTTAGATTTGCATATGCACTTCCTGATTTTCCCTTAGTGAACCTTGTTAATTATCATTAGTTCCACCTGGCTCAGCTCATCTAGCTGTGTTCTGTTTTGAAGGTCAACATGTTCATGTGGCAGAGGTTCACAGGTAATTCCTCAGATAACGCCTTACTTTGTTAACCTGTCATCACGAGAGAGTGTGTTTCTGTCAGAATTCCTGTAAGTGATGGCACGTGGAAAAATATCGTGATGAATAAACAAATTGCGGAAGTTGAGGTAAACATCGTGGACAGTCTCTGATTGTCTTTGTACGGCGCATCAGTCCGTGCGTGCAGGTGACCAGGTGCCAGTTCCGCAATTTCATGCAAAACATGGACAGTGCACGACAATGAAAAACCTATCGACATACATAACCACAAACACATAAAAACATAACAAAACACTAAATTAAATTAGAAATCAATCTCTCTCTCTCTCTCTTTCTCTCTCCCTCTTTCTTCCTGTGCGTGTGTGTTTGTGTGTGTGTGTATGTGTGTGTGTGTGAGTGTGTCTGTGTGTATGTGTGTATGTGTGTGTGTGTGTGTGTGTGTGTGAGTGTGTATGTATGTGTGTGTGTGTGAGTGTGTATGTGTGTATATGTGTGTTTTATCATGTTGGACATGCAAAGCAGATGCGTACTATTCACATTTTACCTTGTGGACTCAGAATAGAATACAAAGGAATTTTGAGCTCCTGTCTTCCTGGAGAAATCCTCAAAATATTTTCGCTGTAATAGTTCATTGTGTTCACAAAGCCTTGAGGACACAGACGGAGACACACCTGAACTCAGAGAAGGACAGAGAACCAAACAACCTTCATACAAAGGTAGATTTACATAACACATATGTGACTATTATCATCTCAACTAGTGCAGTTATTATTTTGGTGGTGACAATGGGGAAAACACACTAGAAAATGTTCATTTTAAATGTTGTGTTCTGCAGAGATGGATTACATCATACACCTCTTACATCTCTCAGGTGAGTGTTTCTACGCACTTCTGTATGGGTCTGTGTGTGTGTGTGTGTGTGTGTGTGTGTGAGAGAGAGAGACAGAGAGAGAGAGAGAATGTATGTGTGTGAGAGAGAGAGTGTGATTGTGTATGTATGTGTGTGTCAAAGCAATATCAAGATTCTCCAATAATTAGTCAGAGTTTTAATTATTTTATCACAATAATATTGTCCTTCACAGGATTCCTCATGCTGTCTGCATGTGTTCCTCATCAGTATCACTTCGTGAATGTAAATAAGACCTGGACTGAAGCACAGACATACTGCAGAGAGCACTACACTGACCTGGCCACTATTGACAACCAAGAGGACACAGATGAGCTGATTAAAACTGTTAAAGGAGATGCTGATCATGTTTGGATTGGACTGGAGAAGAGTGGTGATATGAAATGGCAGTGGTCTCTGGGAGATACAACATTCTACAGAGAGGGAGAGATGGAGTTTAGAAACTGGGCCGTTGACCAACCAGACAACACTACTGACTGTGTATACATGAAAAATGGTAAATGGCATGATTATAACTGTGAAGATGCCTTTTCCTTCATATGCTATGATGGTAAGCACAGAGTCATTTTTGTATAGATACTGAGCATGAGCACTGGTATGATTTAACACATCTTCGCCTAATCCTGAAACTCTTGGTTATGAACATTTGCATATACAGCACAATGACTCTATATGACATCACAAGGAGCTTTACACACATAATTTCAGTAGTTTGCATGAACAAAAAGCTAAAAATGGCCACTGATAATTCAAATAAAAAAAATGTTATTATAATTATCTTTTAAATTTTATTTGTGCAATGACATTTTCATGGTTCATATTCAAATGTCAACGAGTTTTTAACAGCTCAAACGTAAACATAACATAATTATATTTTGTAGAGAGAAGGAGCGGCAGTGACAGATACATACTGTCCACCATGAAAAATGAAAATGAGAGAAGAAAGAAGTGGAGAGAAGCTCAGAGCTACTGCAGACAGCATCACACAGACCTGGTCAGTGTGAGGAACCCGACTGAGAACCAGGACATACACAGGATCATGGAGGACGCCCGTGTAGACGCAGCCTGGATCGGCCTGTTCAGAGACTCCTGGAAGTGGTCAGATCAGAGTGACTCCTCATTCAGATACTGGAGACCAGGAATACCTGATAATTATGAAGGGAATGAGAACTGTGCTGTGGTTTGGATTAAGAGTGATGTTGGACAATGGGGTGACTGGCAGTGTAATGGTAAAACCCAGTTTGTCTGCTATGAGGGTGAGTAGATTTTCACATTGCTTACATTTAAAATATAGTCCAACATCTTAAACTATAGTGTAATGTGGATAAATGTTATCAAAAAGTAACAATGTACAAATTAATGATAAATATAACTTGGTAGTTAAACGCTTTGATACATAAAACTGCTTCTTTTGAACAAATGAATTTAATGATCATGTAATATTGAAACGTCATCTACATAGAATTTCATATCAGTTGGTTTGTCTTTAGACCTAAGGGTGGACTGATTAGGGGACAAGTGAGGAACATTCACTTGATACATTTTGTATTGAAGTATCTCTGGGTTTTCCTTTTTCTAGATAAACTGGTCGTGATCAGTGAGTCTCTGACCTGGAGAGATGCTCGTCGATACTGCAAGGAGAATCACGTGGACCTGGTCTCAGTTCACTCAGAGAAGATTCAGAAGTGGGTGATGAAGAGGGTTGAAAAGGCCTCCACTGCTCATGTGTGGCTGGGCTTACGTCATTCCTGCACCATGCGCCTCTGGTTTTGGGTGAGTGGAGAGGATGTCTGCTACCAAAACTGGGCCCCAGGAAATGGAACAGGGGTGGAGGAGTGTGAGAGAGCGGTCAGAAGAGGAGCAGTGGAGTCTGGAGGAGTCAAAGAGTGGGTCAGCCTGCCTGAGACCAAGAGACTCAACTTTATCTGCAGTAACTATGAGGGTAAGAGTGTGTGTGTGTGTGTGTGTGTGCGTGTGCGCGTGTGTCTGAACATGAGTGAGCTTGTTTTGGTGTTCATCGAACAGCTTAAAACTGATTTCATGTTTTTTGTTTTGTCATCATTGTGTAGGAGAGTAGAAGACTATATGGAGAAGTCCTGGCTTAACTGGAACTTCACACTAAGAAGAGAAAACTGCAAGCATTTCATTTTATCTCACATGATCACAAGTTTAATCGCATTCATAAACTTAACACGGTCTCTCAGTGATATGTTAACATTACATCTCTTTATTACTTCTGTTGCTTATGACATCCTTATTATCTTTAGGAGCTTGAAAGGATTAGTTTGCAACTTCAATCTTTTGGTTAACAGAGATATTACCATAAGCTTTTTAATATAAATACGATATAGCTATTTTCTTTTTTTGTTGTACTTTAAGAGGTTCTGGGGTGTTTTACAATATTCTGTTGGTGTGTATTTGACTGCTTGTAATGGAGTAAGACAGAGACAGGGCTTTAATGCTGAAATATGCTCCAATCACCTTTAATATAAGACACTACCACACAAGGTTTTGGTTCCATGTCAGGACATTAAAATATTTTGACATACGAAATGCATTCAGTTGTGTATTCAGTTATAACAGACCAATGTACCAATGTCAAATAAACCTGATTGCGAATCGAATGGGTCTCGTTTGTAATTATTGAAAAATGATATCAAACTCACCTAAAACTAAATGTGACCTGAAGACCTACAGGTATACCTCTCTCTCCAAACTGACTTAGCGTTCCTCTCATTCTTTATTGTTTAATATGCATGATTAACTGATGGAGGAGTGTCATTAAAACACTTGTGTTCTGCATCTGTATTTGACAGACACTTGATAGAGCAGGTGGTCTTGAGAAATCCATTAAAATATAACATTTTTTAACTTTTTGCTTTGAAATGTTTCTGATGGCTTTTAATGGACTTTGCTGACACTACTTTATGTACAGACACCTCCGATCTGACACTAAATCCAAATGACAAACCTGCATTCATTTTAGAAAGAAATAATAACAGAATCAGTGGTCAAAATCTCAGGTGCTTAACCTCAGAACCATATTTTATATTTCAATACTCATTATATTTTCTACCTCTTTTAATAGGCTGTATGTTATATTCATAGTATTACTGTGCATCGTACAGGTTTTACACTTTTTTTTTTATCTTTGTTTGTTTTACAGTACTTGTTGTTTTATTACTCTTTACACTTTAACGTTGTTTTGTATGGAGCACCATCATACCAAAAAAAGGAAAAAAAATTCCTTGTTGGGGTAAACCTTCTTGGCAATAAACTAACCGTTCTGATTCTGATTCTGATATCATTCTCCTATCAGTTCTGTTAAAACAATTGTGTTAAACCCTCTTCAGTTAACCATTTTTCTATATTTCATCTCTCAGTTCTTAAATGTACAAAAGTTGCACAGCCATCTGTTCACCAGTCAACTGTCACTTATAGAGATCCAAGTGCATACTGGCTTGGAGATATATTGTATATTATGGAGGGAGGGTTTTGGTCTGACCAAACTGGTTTAATTACCATTAGACTATGGACTCATGAACCGTAGTTCATAACCAGTGAAGAGCATGATTGGCGATTAGGTATAATCGCATAACCTAAGCATGCGTTCCTATATGGTCAACCAGGTTGGACTGGGACCTACAGTCGTTCAGGAACCCAACACTGTGCTGACCCAGCAGTGACCCACATGGTGTTACTTTACAATGTCACTGATTGGAAAATAAACAGTGACATTATCAAAGTGTAGGGACAAGTGTAGATATTTCCTATAATTTCCCTTACTTTTGGATCAATGCCCTTTTTGGGTGGGGGGGGGGGGTGTTTGTTTGAAGTAGTGCAATTTTTCCCATATAAAGAATTTTTATACTGATTATACTGTGTTTATACTGAGTGATCATAACAGGGTGAATTGTCTTGACGTTCATTAATTTCTGACTAATTACAGTTATAATCACTGTTAGCGCTGGTGGTGGAATTCCTTTTTTCCTCTGCAGTGTTTTCTACTGGTTAGTGTCTGCTGAGACCAGTAGGAGTGTTATTCCAAACGGCAGCCTCACTGGGTTCGTTAAGGTTAACACGTTCTTGTGTAGGGCTGTCACGATATTATATTTTCACTAAACGATTATTGTGGCCAAAAGAATTCACGATAGTGATATTATCGCGACATCTATAGAAAATTTGAACAAATCATAATAATAATAATGCTACAAGTCAAATTCATCTTTAAGTTTGTTTATTGTTTTTTGGCAAATTAATTATACTGAAAATACGAGTGTAGACAGGTAGAGAGTCTGTAACCATGATCGTACAAAAGCATATCAAAGAACAATTACACTACTTAATGGATAGTGAAAAGGCAACCAGATGAAGCGATAAACAAAAAAAAACAAAAGATGCCGAAGTCCTATCATCTGCCAACAACACAATGTCAACTGAAACTAAATCGCTTACAGAGAGCTTGTGCTTCTGCTCCCGCAGTTTTCACAATATCGATTCCATTCCAGCAGTAACAGGTCCGCTCTAATGCCTAGTAGTGTGCTTGTATACAGCTAATTGGTCGGTCCACTCGTTTTTTTTTTAATTGCCATTTTTAATCACTTAATTTCCCAATGAGAATGTAACTGAGAGGCCACTAGGACCCAGCGGAAAAACAAGACGCATTAGGCAAGCAGCGAGCCAAGGAGATGTAATGTACTGTTAAACCAATATAATAGAACTCTCTGAATGTGTTTCGGTTTTAACAATACTATTTGTTTTTTTAGTTATTAATGTGCTTGCTGAATGTACATTGAATGAATGTACATGTACAATGTTTGGATACACCTTCTCATTCAAGGGTTTTTCTTTATTTTTACTATTTTTCTACATTGTGCTTTGTTTACTGTTTTTCTGCTTATTACATAATTCCTTATGGGCAGTATGGATGCACAGTGGGTAGCACTGTTGCCTCACAGCAAGACTGTCCTGGGTTTAATTCCTGGCAGGGTGGCCAGGGTCCTTTCTCTGTGGAGTTTGCATGTTCTCCTTGTGTCTGCATGGGTCTCCTCCAGGAGCTCCGGTTTCCTCCCACAGTCCAAAGACATGCACGTCAGGTGAATTGGAGATACTAAATTGCCCCGGGTGTGAATGCGTGCATGAATGTGTTTGTCTGTGTGTCTGCCCATTCCTGTCCAGGGTGTTTCCCTGCCTTTTGCTCAGTGAGCACTGGGATAGGTTCCAGCACCCCCAGCGACCCTAATTAGGATAAGCAGCTTAGAAAATGAATGAATGAATAAATAATTCCATACGTGTTATTCCATAGTTTTGATGCCTTCAGCATTGTTCTACAATGTAGAAAATGAAAAAATAAAAAAAATAAAAAAGAAAAACCATTGAATCAGAGGGTGTGTCCAACCTTTTGACTGGTAGTGTAGATAGCCTGACAAGTGTCAGCCAAGCTCGTCATCTGTTGGGTAAACAAACTCACGTAGCCAGCGTGTCGCTCTCTGTGGCTGAGAATCACTGGTTCTTTGCAAAAGGTACGGAGCTTTAAATCGGAATATTTGCTCTACTTTTAAAGTATTATGATTGTTGACTGCTGTTTGTTTGATCGGTCCACTCGTTTTTTGAAATGCCGTTTTAAATGCCTTTTTTTCCCATTGAAAACGAATGGGGAAAGTTTCAGGTCCCAGTGCTACGGCGAGGGACTGCACATAGCGGCAGTCCGTAGTTGGATTCAGTGGTCTTTGCCTCATGACACTTCAGCTGGAGACCGATCGAGTAGTTCGAAAGTTAAGATTCGATGATGCTGCGGCACAATCGCATTTGCATTTTCTGTCGGAAATGCATCTCTACTTTACGATATGATCATATGTGTGTCATTAACATGATATCAATATTTCATTTTTTTAAATATCAGGGTTATGGTTAATACCGTTATATCGTGACACCCCTAGTTCACAGATGATGGCTTACTCTGTTAGCCTGTCATCACTAGAGAGTGTGTTTCTGTCAGAATTCCTGTAAGTGACGGCACGTGGAAAAATACCGTGATGAATAAACAAATTGTGCAAGTTGAGGTAAATATAGTGGACAGTCTATGATTGTATGGGTCGAGCGCATCAGTCCATGCGTGCAGGTGACCAGGTGCCAGTTCCGCAATTTCATACAAAACATGGACAGTGCAGTAGGATGGAAAAAAACACCAAAATACATAGCAAAAATATAACAAACACAGCACAGACATAACAAAACACAATATTAAATTATAAATCTCCCTCCCTCCCTCTCTCTCTCTCTCTCTCTCTCTCTCTTTCTCTGTGTGTGTGTGTGTAAGTGTGTGTGTTTGCATGTGGGTTTGTATGTGTGTGAGTAAGTGTGTGTGTGTGTGTGTGTTATCATGCTGCACATGCAAAGTAGATGCGTGCTACTTGTATTTTTCCGTGTGGAGTACGAATAGAATACAGAGGAATTTTGTGCCCCTGTCTTCCTGGAGAAATCTTCAAAATATTTTCGCTGTAATAGTTCATTGTGTTCACAAAGCCGTGAGGACACAGACGGAGACACACCTGAACACAGAGAGGGACAGAGAACCAAACAACCTTCATACAAAGGTAGAATTACATAACACATATGTGACTATTATCATCTCAACGAGTGCAGTTATTATTTTGGTTATAAAAAAATATTCATTTTAAATGTTGTGTTCTGCAGAGATGGATTACATCATACACCTCTTACATCTCTCAGGTGAGTGTTTCTGCACACGTCTGTATGAGTGTCTATGTGTGTGTGTGTGTGTGTGAGAAAGAGAGAGAGAGAGAGGTTCTGCATGTGTGTGTCTGTGAAAACAATATAAATATTCTCCAGTAATTTGTGAGAATTTTAATTATTTTACCACAATAATATTGTCCTTCACAGGATTCCTCATGCTGTCTGCATGTGTTCCTCGTCAGTATCACTTTGTGAATGAGTTAAAGACCTGGACTGAAGCACAGACATACTGCAGAGAGCACTACACTGACCTGGCCACTATTGATAACCAAGAGGACACAGATGAGCTGATTAAAACTGTTAAAGGAGATGCTGAGCGTGTTTGGATTGGACTGGAGAAGAGTAGTGATATGAAATGGCAGTGGTCTCTGGGAGATACAACATTCTACAGAGAGGGAGAGATGGAGTTTAGAAACTGGGCTGTTAACCAACCAGACAACACTGTTTACTGTGTAGCCATGAAAAATGGTACATGGCATGATTATAACTGTGAGGAAGACCACTCCTTCATATGCTATGATGGTAAGCACATGTCATTTTTGTATACATTTTGATCATAAGCACTGACATGATTTAACACATCTTCTCCTAATCCTTAAACTCTTGGTTATGAACATATGCATATAAAGCACAATCACTCTATATGACATCACAAGGAGCTTTACACACATAATTTCAGTAGTTTGCATGAACAAAAAGCTAAAAATGACCACTGATGATTCAAATGAGAATGTCCTTAGAATGTTTTTTTTAATTTTATTTTATTTGTGCAATGACAACATTTTCATGGTTCATGCTCAACTGTCGAAGAGATTTTAACAGCTCAGACATAAACATAAAAGATTATACTTTGCAGAGAGAAGGAGTGGCAGTGACAGATACATACTGCCCACAAAGCCAAATGAAAATGAGAGAAGAAAGAAGTGGAGAGAAGCTCAGAGCTACTGTAGAAAGCATCACACAGACCTGGTCAGTGTGAGGAACCAGACTGAGAACCAGGACATACACAGGATCATGGAGGACGCCAGTGTAGACGCAGCCTGGATCGGCCTGTTCAGAGACTCCTGGAAGTGGTCAGATCAGAGTGACTCCTCATTCAGATACTGGAGACCAGGAATACCTGATAATTTTGGAGGGAATGAGAACTGTGCTGTGGTTTGGATTAAGAGAGATGTTGGACAATGGGGTGACTGGCCGTGTAATCGTAAAACCGTAAAGTTTGTCTGCTATGAGGGTGAGTAGATTTTCACATTGCTTATATGTAACACATAGTCCAGCATCTTAGTCTAACTATAGCACTACATGAATAAATATTATCAAAAACTGACAGACTACAAGGGTGTGAGAAATATAACTTGGTAGTCAAATGCTTTGATACATAATAACTGGATCTTTTAAACAAATCAACTGAATGGTCGTGAAATACTGGAATCCCCTCGTCCATAGAATCTCATATCAGTTGATTTGTGTTTAAACCTATGGGTGAACTGATCAGTGAGAAAAGGAGGAAAGGAATTGTTCAGTTGATACATTTTGTTTTGAACTGCATTTGGGTTTTCATTTTTTCTAGATAAACTGGTCCTGATCAATGAGGCTCTGACCTGGAGCGAAGCTCTGAATTACTGCAGAGAGCATCATGTGGACCTGGTCTCAGTTCACTCAGAGGATATTCAGAAGTGGGTGATGGAGGTGGTTGAGAAGGCCTCCACTGCTCATGTGTGGCTGGGCTTACATCACAGCTGCACTTTCGGCTTCTGGTTTTGGGTGAGTGGAGAACTTCTCTGCTACGAAAACTGGGCCCCAGGAAATGGAACAGGGGTGGAGGAGTGTGAGAGAGCGGTCAGAACAGGAGCAGTGGAGTCTGGAGGAGGGAAACAGTGGGTCAGCCTGCCTAAGACCAAGAGACTCAACTTCATTTGCAGTAACTATGAAGGTAAGAGTGTGTGTGTGTGTGTGTGTGTGTCTGTGTTTGTGTGATCTTGTGTGTGTGTGTGTCTGTGTCTGTGTTTGTGTGTGTGTGTGTGTGTGTGTGTGTGTGTGTGTGTGTGTGTTTGTGTGTTCTTGTGTGTGTGTGTGTGTGTGTAAGTGTGTGTGTGTGTTTTAAACATGTTACTAAAAAATCTGATATATAAATATGTCTTTTTTCTTCATCTGTTGTTTTTTAGAGGACTAGACTCCTCAAGACTTCATAACCTCATTGAAAGAAGACATCAACTCCTGCACTAGACATGGTTTACTCTGATTTTTAATGTACTTTCTGGACTGTTCTAATTGTCTGTAATATTCTGATTCTTTCTCTTTCCAGCTATTTGTTTTAATGTTAACATGAAATCACACATTACTTTATAGATCATATTTCTCATATGTGATAAAATTTTGGTGTCTTGTGAAGGCTTGGAGCAGCAGCATTCTTTGTGGTTTTTAAATGCAAAATTAAAAGATATTTTCTATCTTGAACTGAAATGAGTTTTCTCAAAATCAATGTCTTGAATTAGTCCTATATAGGGGTGGCTCGATACTACTTATTCATGTCCGATACCGATACTCATACCGCAACCTTCAGCATCTGCCGATCCCGATACCTGTCCGATCTTTATCCTCTCTTAATGTCCCAAAACAGCAAGCAATGATCACCAAATTCCTCATGGCCCCTCATTGAAAGAAGACATCGAATGTGGTGCAAAGTGTTCGTTCCAGGTCAAAATGACACATTTACTAATTCGGCTTGAGCACATAAGACGTTCGTGGTAGTCGGCAATGACTAAACAATCAGCTGACTTTATGCACTTACGATGAAACTGCCGCCAACAAATGACACACAAAGTGGTCTCGTCCCTGTACTCTGGATCACCCTTACGTTTTGACGAACAGCACAGGGTCCAGTTCTTAGCGTTTGTGTCATTTAGCTGTAGCCTGTGCCAGGTGGAGTTGTACTCTCTCTCTGAATTGTACTAAGCCTTTTCCTTGTAATGGGCGTCAATGGAGCGAAAACACTTAAGATACGTTAATGTAGCTAATTGAATTATTCCTTGTATTTTTGTTGTGATTTTTTGAAAGGAGATTAACAAAAGACGTGTGAGAGAAATTTGGTCTTCTTTGATCGTACTTTTGGTGTATTAAGCCGGGTAGGTTTTTCTTTTGCTTAATGGGCGGCAAACGAGAGGACAGTGTTTAACGTAACGCCTTACTATTCCTTCGGATTTTAGTTTTGCTTTTTGAATAGGAGATGGTGCTTATGACATGTGTGGAGTCAGACAAATTTGGTGATCATTGGGTGCTATTTTGGAATATTAAGCCATGCTAAGCCTTATGGGCATCAATGGAGAAGAAAACGCTTCATGTAAGATAACGTCCATACTCATAGGAGTTCGGTTTTGATTTTTTTGACAGGTGGAAGTGTTTATAACAAGACATGTCTGAGAGAAATTTGGTGATCGTTGGATGCTATTGTGAGCCACGTTAAGCCTTTTTACGTTAAACGTTTTAGAATGTCCTTCCCTCTTTACAGCATGTCGCTCACAGGTTAGTTAAGCATTTACGTGATAGTTTAGGCAATTGGATCATATCAGATTATAGCCTACTATTACTATATTCGATCTAGTGATTTTGACCAGTATCGGAGCGGTACTGATACTGAGTATTGGATCGTCGCACCCATAGTCCTATAGTACTGACCTCATGTTTATTGTGTCACACACATGACATAGCTCATGTGTACATCAGTTAGATTACTTATCTTTTAAAACAATTAACGAGTTCCCAGGACGAAATAATTATTTAACATATACTATATTTACATTTTTTTTAGAGATTCATGCCAAGCAAACCAGCCAGTTACTGCATGCCACTTATGACTCCACTTACTCCAAGCCACTTAAGCCGAATAGGACAAAAGTCATTCTCAGTTACCTCAATTCAGTTTGGCCTGACTGCTTTTCCATTTCAGACTATGAACAGAGTTTATGACCAGGGGAGAACAGGACTAAGCACATACAGTACTTTTGAAGTAGAGATGTTATCAGGGGTGTATAAAGTAAAATTAGAAGTACAATTGCTAACAAAAGCACACTAAGTAGAGTTAAAGTATCCCTCCTGAAAAATGCTTAAGTAAGAGTAAAACAGTCACCCATTTAAAATTTACAAAAATGGTTGTCAGTTTAACTCTACTTAGAGTACTTTTTTCTTCACAAGAGTACTTCTACTTTTACTTTCTACGCCCGTGGATGTTATGTTCTGCACGTCTGTTGTATTCACAGCAGCTACATAAACATAAGTTTTGAAAATGCAAATTAGGCTGACGCGGCCTGGAGTGTGTGCGTGTCTGAGGGAGACGTGTCTTTGTGTCTGTTTCCTCTCAGTGTTCTGTATAAACAAATGCGGTAGTTGAGACAAACAGCATAGACAGTCTATGATTATCTGAGTCTGGCCCCTCAGTGCACGCCCACAGGTGACCAGACGCCACCACCATAGTTTCGATAAGGTGGAGCCCTGAATTGTCGAGAGCGCATCCGACCTGTCCTTCAGCGAAAGGCCTAAAAGCAATGATGTCAGACTGAGTATAAAGAGTTTATACATTTGAGGATTTTACCCGTTCTGCCTAATTAGCGTATACAACATTACTGAGTGCATAAAATGAATATATGAAAAACAGCGTGAAAAACTAAATGAAAAACAGCGTGAAAGATGGTTTTGTTTAGTCACTGACAATGTGAAAGTGGTTTGTCATGAATGTGTCTCTGGGAGTGTTGCTGTGCTGTTCGACGCCACTGAGTGACGTCCTGAACCACAGAGCTTGGGAGACAGTTCGGGATACTGGTATGTCACTGCTCGTGTTTGGATATCCATACACACATAAGCGCACACACACACACACACACACTCATTCGCTCACTCACTCACAAATAGCTAGGTGTATCTGGTGGCAATGCAAATTATATGACATCAAACTTTCTAGGGAGATTATTTTTTATTCAAATTAGAGTCTATATAGAAAAATATCCAAACTGAAGGCAGCTATTGTTAAGTGCTGTATATAACAGAGGGGTAATTCAGCTACGTGTTCATAAAGCAGCGAGGACAGAGACAGAGACACAGCTGAACAGAGAGCATCACAGATTTCATATACAGGTAGGAACTGCTATTTTATGCCCATTAAAAGATTGACTCTTGTTTTTATTGATATTCTTGTTCTTCTTCTCCTCCTCCCTCTTCTTCTTCTTCTTCTTCTTCTCCTCTCTATCATCAGCAAAGATGGGCAACATCTTCCATCTCATCCTTCTCTCACGAGGTCAGTGTATGTGTATGTGTGTGTGTGTGTGTGTGAGTGTATGTGTATGTGTGCGTGAGTGTGTGTGTGTGTGTGTGTGTGTGTGTGTGTGTGTGTGCCCCATGTATTGCTATCTTTCTGGGGGCCGATAAGTCCCCGGTAAGATAGCATAACCTGAAAAAAGTGCAACAATGTTTTTCTAAACTATACTGTTACTACTGATAAAACAAAAAGTGTCAAAACATTTACAATTACAATTTACAATTTAGTTATTTGGCAGACGCTTTTTACCAAAGCGACTTACAATCAGTGCATCAGTCAGAGTCAGATTTCTAATACCTTGTGAACAGAGATCACAATAAGACCGAGCGTAAAATTGCCCCTTCGTATTGCGCCCCTGGAATACTTTGACAAACGCAGATACAAGACAAAGGTTTTTTTTTTTTTTTTTTTTTAGGAAAGGGAGGTTAGGCATTGGGGGACAGGTGGGTTCTAAAGAGGTGGGTTTTCAGTTTCCTGCGGAAGATGGTAAGAGATTCCGCAGTCTTGACTGCATGGGGGAGGTCATTCCACCACCTCGGGGTAATGGCGGAGAAGAGGTCGGGAGGAGCGGCTGCCGGGTTCTTGAAGTGAGTTGTCCAGACGTCATAGAGCAGAGGGTCCTAGTTGGGGTGTATGGAGTTATAAGAGCCTGAAGGTATGATGGGGCAGAGCCTCTAGTGGCCTGGTAGGCCAGCACCAGTGTCTTGAACTGGATACGGGCTGCTACCGGAAGCCAGTGGAGTGCAGTAAGAAGTGGAGTGACATGAGAGTGTTTAGGGAGGTTGAATACCAGGCGTGCAGCGGCGTTCTGCACGAGCTGGAGCGGCCTGATGGCGCAGGCTGGCAAGCCAGCCAGTAGCACGTTGCAGTAGTCCAGGCGGGAGATGACAAGCGCTTGGACCAGGAGCTGTGTCGCCTGTTATGTTAGGAATGGGCGGATTCTCCTGATGTTGTATAGGGAGAATCTGCAGGATCGAGTGACTGCCACGATGTGATCGGAGTAGGTCAGCTGGTTGTCCAGGGTTACGCCAAGGTTTTTGGCTGCTGTGGTGGGGAATACCACAGATCCCTCGATGGTGATTGCAGTGTCGATCGCTGGGGAGTTCTTAGCAGAAAAAAACAGGAGCTCCGTTTTCTCTGGGTTGAGTTTGAGATGGTTAGCGGACATCCATGAGGCAATGTCTGCTAAGCAGGCTGCGATGCGAGGTTGAACCTGGGAGTCAGAGGGGGGGAAGGAGAAAAACAGCTGTGTGTCATCAGCGTAGCAGTGGTAAGAGAGACCATGGGTGGAGATAACTTGACCGAGTGATCTGGTGTAGAGAGAGAAGAGGAGTGGACCAAGTACAGAACCTTGTGGGACTCCTGTGAGTAAAGGGCGGGTGGAGGAGACTGATTCCCCCCAAGAGACCTGGTAGGAACGGTCATTTCTTTAGTTAAGGGTAAGGTTAGGGTTAGGGATAGGTTAGTATTCTTTAGTTGCAGAATAATGGGAGTCTGTGTGTGTGTGTGTGTGTGTGTCTGTCTGTGTGAGTGTGAGAGTGAGAATGAGTGATAGTGTATGCTAATGTCTGTAAGAACAGTATAAATGTATTCCATTTTCCAGCGACAGTTTTAAGTGTGATGCCTCAACAGTTTTGGCTTTTACTGGAGTCCTCATGTGTTCTGTATTTTCTCCAGTAATTAGTCAGAGTTTTAATTATTTTACCACAATAATATTGTCCTTCACAGGATTCCTCATGCTGTCTGCATGTGTTCCTCATCAGTATCACTTTGTGAATGAGTTAAAGACCTGGACTGAAGCACAGACATACTGCAGAGAGCACTACACTGACCTGGCCACTATTGACAACCAAGAGGACATAACTGAGCTGGTGAACACAGTGAGTGACAATGCTGATCATGTTTGGATTGGACTGGAGAAGAGTGGTGATATGAAATGGCAGTGGTCTCTGGGAGATACAACATTCTACAGAGAGGGAGAGATGGAGTTTAGGAACTGGGCTGTTGACCAACCAGACAACACTACTTACTGTGTAGCCATGAAAAATGGTAAATGGCATAATTATAACTGTGAGGAAGTCCACTCCTTCATATGCTATGATGGTAAGCACATGTCATTTTTGTATAGATTTTGATCATGAGAACTGATATGATTTAACACATCTTCTCCTAATCCTTAAACTCTTGGTTATGAACATATGCATATACAGCACAATGACTCTATATGACATCACAAGGAGTTTCACACACATAATTTCAGTAGTTTGCATGAACAAAAAGCTAAAAATGACCACTGATAATTCAAATGAAAATGTTATTATAATTATCTTTTAAATTTTATTTGTACAATGACATTTTCATGGTTCATGTTCAAATCTCAAAGAGTTTATAACAGCTCAGACGTAAACATAACATAATTATATTTTGCAGAGAGGAGCGGCAGTGACAGATACATACTGTCCACCATGAAAAATGAAAATGAGAGAAGAAAGAAGTGGAGAGAAGCTCAGAGCTACTGCAGACAGCATCACACAGACCTGGTCAGTGTGAGGAACCAGACTGAGAACCAGGACATACACAGGATCATGGAGGACGCCAGTGTAGACGCAGCCTGGATCGGCCTGTTCAGAGACTCCTGGAAGTGGTCAGATCAGAGTGACTCCTCATTCAGATACTGGAGACCAGGAGTACCTGATAATTTTGGAGGGAATGAGAACTGTGCTGTAGTTTGGATTAAGAGTGATGTTGGACAATGGGGTGACTGGCAGTGTAATGGTAAAACCCAGTTTGTTTGCTATGAGGGTGAGTAGATTTTCACATTGCTTATATTTAACACATAGTCCTGCATCTTAAACTATAGAATAATGTGGATAAATATTATCAAAAACTGACAGACTACAAGGGTGTGAGAAATATAACTTGGTAGTAAAACGCTTTGATATATAAAACTGCTTCTTTTGAACAAATGAACTTAATGGTCATGAAATACTGAAATGTCATCTACATAAAATTTCATATCAGTTGATTTGTGTTTAGACCTAAGGGTGGACTGATTAGTGGGAAAGTGAGGAACATTCACTTGATACACTTTGTATTGAAGTATTTCTGGGTTTTCATTTTTTCTAGATAAACTGGTCGTGATCAATGAGGCTCTGACCTGGAGAGATGCTCGTCGATACTGCAAGGAGAATCACGTGGACCTGGTCTCAGTTCACTCAGAGAAGATTCAGAAGAAGGTGATGGAGGTGGTTGAAAAGGCCTCCACTGCTCATGTGTGGCTGGGCTTACGTCATTCCTGCACTATGCGCCTCTGGTTTTGGGTGAGTGGAGAGGATGTCTGCTACCAAAACTGGGCCCCAGGAAATGGAACTGGGGTAGAGGACTGTGAGCAAGTGCTAAGAACCGGAGCAGTGGAGTCTGGAGGGGTCAAAGAGTGGGTCAGCCTGCCTGAGACTGAGAGACTCAACTTTATCTGCAGTAACTATGAGGGTAAGAGTATGTGTTTGTGTGTGTGTGTGGGTGTGTGTGTGCATGTGTGAGTGTGTGTGTGTGTGTGTGTGTGTGTGCATGTGTGTTTGTGTGAGTGTGATTGTGTGTGTGTGTGTGTGTGTGTGTGTGTGTGTGTGTGTGTGTGTGTGTGTGAGTGAGTGTGTCTGTGTGAGTGTGTTTGTATGTGTGTGTGTGTGTGTGTATATGTGCATGTGCGTGTGCGTGTGTGTGTGTATGTGCGTGTGCGTGTGTGTTTATGTGTGTTTGCGTGTGTGTGTGCATGAGTGTGTGAGTTTGTCTGAACATGAGTGAGTGTGTTTTTCGAACATCTTAAAACTGATTTCATGTTTTTTGTTTTGTAGTCATTGTGTAGGAGAGTAAAAGACTATATGGAGAGATCCTGACTCAACTGGATCTTTGAATTTCATGTTGACAGCAAGAAGAGAAAACTGCAAGCATTTCATTTTATCTCACATGATCACAAGTTTAATCGCATTCATAAACTTAACACAGACTCTCAGTGATATGTTAACATTACATCTCTTTATTACTTCTGTTGCTTATGACATCCTTATTATCTTTAGGAGCTTGAAAGGATTAGTTTGCAACTTCAGTCTTTTGGTTAACAGAGATATTACCATAAGCTTTTTAATATAAATACAATATAGCTATTTTCTTTTTTTGTTGTACTTTAATAGGTTCTGGGGTGTTTTACAATATTCTGTTGGTGTGTATTTGACTGCTTCTAATGGAGTAAGACAGAGACAGGGCTTTAATGCTGAAATATGCTCCAATCACCTTTAATATAAGACACTACCACACAAGGTTTTGATTCCAAATGGTTCCATGTCAGGACATTAAAATATTTTGACATACGAAATGCATTCAGTTGTGTATTCAGTTATAACAGACCAATGTACCAATGTCAAATAAACCTGATTGCGAATCGAATGGGTCTCGCTTGTAATTATTGAAAAATGATATCAAACTCACCTAAAACTAAATTTGACCTGAAGACCTACAGGCATACCTCTCTCTCCAAACTGAATTAGCGTTCCTCTCATTCTTTATTGTTTAATATGCATGATTAACTGACAGAGGAGTGTCATTAAAACACTTGTGTTCTGCATCTGTATTTGACGGACACTTGATAGAGCAGGTGGTCTTGAGAAATCCATTAAAATATAACATTTTTTAACTTTTTGCTTTGAAATGTTTCTGATGGCTTTTAATGGAATGTTTCGACACTTCTTTATGTACATACACCTCAGATCTGACACTAAATCCAAATGACAAACATCCCATTCATTTTAGAAAGAAATAATAACAGAATCAGTGGTCAAAATCTCAGGTGCTTAACCTCAGAACCATATTTTATATTTCAATACTCATTATATTTTCTACCTCTTTTAATAGATTGTATGTTATATTCATAGTATTACTGTGCATCATACAGGTTTTACACTTTTTTTTTTATCTTTGTTTGTTTACAGTGCTTGTTGTTTTATTTCTCATTACACTTTAATGTTGTATTGTATGGAGCACCATCATACCAAAAAAGGGAAAAAAAATTCCTTGTAGGGGTACACCTTCTTGGCAATAAACTAAATTCTGATTCTGATTCTGATATCTTATTTTCCTGTCAATTCTGTTAAAATAATCGTGTTAAACCCTCTTCGGTTAACCATTTTTCTATATTTCATCTCTCAGCTCCTACATGCATAAAAGTTGCACTACCATCTGTTCACTAGTCAAGAACATTCTAGGTCAACTGTCGGTCATAAAGATCTAAGTGCATTCTGGCTTGGAGATATATAGTTTTGAGGGAGGGTTTTGGTCTGACCAAACTGGTTCAGGTCTCCCAGCACAGACTCCAAACCAAATCTACCAAATAACATCTCTCTCTATTCTCCACTCACATTTCATCTCACTCTCATAACATTAATTTACCATTAGACTATGGACTCATGAACCGTAGTTCATAACCAGTGAAGAGCATGATTGGCGATTAGGTATAATCGCATAACCTAAGCATGTGTTCCTATATGGTCAACCAGGTTGGACTGGGACCTACAGTCGTTCAGGAACCCAACACTGTGCTGACCCAGCAGCGGCCCACATGGTGTTACTTTACCATGTCACTGATTGGAAAATAAACAGTGACATTATCAAAGTGTAGGGACAAGTGTAGATATTTCCTATAATTTCCCTTACTTTTGGATCAATGCCCTTTTTGGGGGGGGG
>NC_044501.1:39418738-39461238 GCF_902362185.1 Chanos chanos | reverse complement strand
TGAGAACCAGGACATACGCAGGATCATGGAGGACGCCAGTGTAGACGCAGCCTGGATCGGCCTGTTCAGAGACTCCTGGAAGTGGTCAGATCAGAGTGACTCCTCATTCAGATATTGGAGATCAGGAGTATCTGAAAATCATGGAAGGAATGAGAACTGTGCTGTGGTTTGGATTAAGAGAGATGTTGGACAATGGGGTGACTGGCAGTGTAATGATAAAACCCAGTTTGTCTGCTATGAGGGTGAGTAGAAGTTCACATTGCTTACATTTAAAATATAGTCCAGCATCTTAAACCATAGTATAATGTGGATAGTGTTCAGGGGTGTGAGAATCATAATTTCGTCATCAAACACTTAACGCTTTCATACATAATGACTAATATTTTTGAACAAATGAGTTTAATGGTCATGAAATACTGGGATCTCCTCATGCATAAAATTTCATATCAGTTGATTTGTGTTTAGACCAAAAGGGGGACAGATTAGTGAGAAAAGGAGGAAAGGAATTGTTCAGTTGATACATTTTGCATTGAACTGCATTTGGGTTTTCATTTTTTCTAGATAAACTGGTCCTGATCAATGACACTCTGACCTGGAGTGAAGCTCTGAATTACTGCAGAGAGCATCATGTGGACCTGGTCTCAGTTCACTCAGAGAAGATTCAGAAGTGGGTGATGAAGGTGGTTGAAAAGGCCTCCACTGCTCATGTGTGGCTGGGCTTACGTCACAGCTGCACTCTGGGCTTCTGGTTTTGGGTGAGTGGAGAATCTCACTGCTACGAGAACTGGGCTCCAGGGAATGGAACAGGGGTGGAGGAGTGTGAGAGAGCAGTCAGAACAGGAGCAGTGGAGTCTGGAGGAGGGAAACAGTGGGTCAGCCTGCCTGAGACTGAGAGACTCAACTTTATCTGCAATAACTATGAAGGTAAGAGTGTGTGTTTATGTGTGTGTGCGTGTGGGTGTGTGTATGTGAATGTGTGTGTTTGTGCGAGTGTGCGTGTGTGTGTGTGTGCATATGTGTGTGTGCATGTGCGTGTGTGTGTGTGAGTGTGTGCGCGCTTGTGTATGTATGTGTCTGTGTCTGTGTGTGTGTCTGCGTGTGTGTCTGCGTGTGTGTGTGTGTGTGTGTGTGTGTGTGTGTGTGTGTGTGTGTGTGTCTGCGTGTTTGTGTGTGTGTTTCTGTCATTCTGTGTGTGTTCTTGTGTGAGTTTTTGTGTGTTTTTGTATTAAACATATTACTAAAAATTCTGAAATATATATTTTTCCTTCTATCTGTTGTTTTTTTAGCAGACTAGAGTCTTCAAGACTTAATTGCTTGGATATTAGAAAATCACCTGTTCCCTGTAAGAGGAGACGGCTGTGTCTATTTTATTTAACAGCTTCATACACTTCATTCAATCAACTGTAAGAGCGCATTTCGAGTTCTCATCCAGTAACTTCTATTTATTTAATCCTCTACCTAAATTGTCAACATTCATCCACTGTAAAGATGTAGTCAGGCTCTCACAAAACATTGTAAATTCATTGAAGGAAGACATCAACTTCTACACAAGACTTCGTTTACTCGGATTTTTAATGTACTCTCTGGACTGTTCTAATTGTCTGTAATATTCTGATTCTTTCTTTTTCCGAACCATTTGTTTTAATGTTAACATGAAGTCTCACATTACTTTATAGATCATATGTCTCACATGTAATAAAATTCTGATGTCTTGTGAAGGCTTGGAGCAGCAGCACTCTTTGTGGTTTTAAAATGCAAAATTAAAAATATTTTTTCTATCTTGAACTGCAATCTGTTTTCTCAAAATCAGTGCCTCCAAATTTGAATTAGTCCTATAGCAGTGACCTCACGTTTATTGTGTCAACCACACGACATAGCTCATGTGTATATCAGTTGTTGGTTGGATTATGTATCCATTAAAAAAATTAATGAATCTTCAGAATTTAGTGTAGTTATTTAAGATATAGTATATTTACATTTTTTGAGAGAGATTCCTGACAGCCATACCGGCCAGTTACTGCAAGGCACTTATGACTCCATTGACTCCAAGCCATTGTCAAAGAAGTCAGTAGTTATTCTCAGTGACCTCACATCAGTTTGGCCTGACTGCTTTTCCATTTCAGACTATGAACAGAGTTTATGACCAGGGGAGAACAGGACTAAGCACATACAGTACTTTTGAAGTAGAGATGTTATCAGGGGTGTATAAAGTAAAATTAGAAGTACACTCGCTAAAAAAGTACTCTAAGTAGAGTTAAACTATCCCTCCTGAAAAATGCTTGAGTAAGAGTAAAATAGTCACTCATTTACAATTTACAAAAATGATTGTCAGTTTAACTCTACTTAGAGTGCTTTTTTCTTCTCAAGAGTACTTTACTTTCGATGCCCGTGGATGTTATGTTCTGTACGTCTGTTGTATTCGCAGCAGCTACATAAACATAAGTTTTGAAAATGCAAATTAGGGCTTACGTGGCCCGGAGCGTGTGTGCCACTTCCAGGGTCCACTGTCCAAGGTGCTGAATTGTATCCCATGTCATCATCTGCCCAAGAAGCTGAGGGTTCATACGGGTAGTGTTGTCAGAGGCTCAATAACACAATTCACAGTTTACAGTGCCATTCACAGCACAAGAGGTCAAACATGTGTCACAAATATAATCAATCAAAGTACAAAGTAAAGTTTTCTTCTTAGGTGTGCCCCCCCCCCCTCCCTGTCATCTCTCTCTTCATTGTCATCCTGATGGCTGCTGCGGCTTCATGGCTTTCTGCACTGCTGTGGCTGTGCCGTCCACCCCAACTGAGCCCCATGCTGTCTTATCATTCTTCATACTGCCTACTAGTTGTGTTTTCATTTTCATTATCACCATGTTGTTTTGTAATTTGCCCACTGGGTTGGCACCTACTGCACGCCTGGCTGGCCTAGAAGGGGTCTCCTCTCTCTGTGGTCCTTCTCAAGATTTCTCCTATTTTTCCCTAGCCTCTGGGTTTTTTGAGGAGTTTTTTCTTGCCCGCTATGAGGATCAAGTCAGGGGGTGCCACCCTGCTCTGTTTGTTGTAATCCTGTGGGCATGTAAAGCCCTTTGAGACTGTAAACAGTGATATTGGGCTTTAAATAAACTTAAACTTGAACTTGAAACTTACAGGTTGCTCTCACATAAAAAATAAGCTAAGCATGAGCCCTAAGACTTAATGATGGCCATCCTATAACATTATTATATCATTTTTCAGTAACAATGACAATCGCAATATCTACCAATGACCCTTCCATCTGCTGTATGATATCATCAGTGATATTTGTTACTATTTGGGTATCAGGGTGTTTGGGTGTGCGGCTGTACATATGATCCATATAATATAAAGGGATTTCTGACCTACAGTGACACTGACTCGTAGTGGGGTCACCAGTCCTGACGATCTGCTCTATCTGCCGCAAAACTGACACTGATGTGGTCATCATCTGCAGCTGTCTGTCTGCATCTCCCATTGCTGTTGATTCGATGATTCTGGGTGCATCCTTGTTGACCTGGTGCCATTCTCTGTGCTGGCTTTCTGGAGACCACTTGATCCAACGCTGCTGAACTACCTTGCTGGGAGCCGGGGAGCTAAGTGCTTGGAGGTTCTCGGCACTGTAGGGGTGTCTGTGGGTTGGGCTCCTCCTGCGTCTCACCAGGGGTTGATCCTGTGCACTTCACTCGTTCTTGCAGACCTTGTCGCAAATGCATCTTTCCATTGTCGCTGTCAATAATCCATTTGCCAAGGTTGTCATCGTAGGGTCCTACTGAAGTGCTAACCCCCCCCCCCCCCCCCCTTGGGCTCCCCTGGGGGTATATCTCTTTGAGTCGGCCCGTAGCTTTGTTGGGTCCTTCCTTGTGGAAGATGCAGGTTAGGCTGATACCCCGTCCTGCCCCGGTGGCCATCTTTCTGAGCTGTCAACTGTCTCTCCAGTTATCACTGATCTGTTCTCGGGTTGTCACCCAGCCTATTCCTAGGTGTCACCGGCTGAGCCACTTCAATATAGATAGATAGATAGATGTTTTTTACATATCTATGTAAAAAACATACGTTGTATATTGCACATTGCTTATTGTACATTGTATCATTGTGCTTGACTGTACATTATGAGGTGGGCAGCCGGTAGCTGCTGGCGGTGAAGTTGGCACTCGAGGAGTGAAGACACTGGTTAGAAGGGTCTCAGGAGCCATTCCTTGTACTGACCGATCACCACAACCTGGAGTATACTAGAGCAGTAAAGCAGTTAAACCCCTGTCAAGCCAGACTTTTTCTCCCGTTTTAACTTTGTGATTACCTTTCATCCAGGGGTCATCTTCTGATTGCCGGTCTGATCAGTCATCATCCCTGTTCCCACCTTGTGTGTCCTCATTTTCCCCTCAATATAACTCAGTTTAACCGGCTCTTCGCGAAGTCTACACTTGCTTTGTGTATTCTGAGCTCTACTTTGCTATATCCCAGTATTCCGTCTCTTCAATTGTCTAGTTTGTAGCCTATTTGTTGTATTTTGTCTGTTGCGTGTTCTTGCCTGTTCTAAGTCCTGTGTGCATTTTCTGCCAGTTATCATTAAAACTCAACTGTTGCTCTGCACTCTGTTTGCCTTGACGACTCCCCTGTTAAAATGGCAGGTTTTTGTGATGTAAAAAAAATTATAATTTAATTAATTTATTAATTATTTTTCATTTTTTTCCCTAAAATCATTCTTATTGTTTTTCACTTTAATTTATAGGTTGCAGTTCCACAATAAAGGTAGAAAAGGTTCTGACATGACTGATCTTGGTTTAATTTTATTACATCACAAAAACCTGCCATTTTAACAGGGTGGTGTAACGTTTTTCTATCCACTGCACCTTGTCTACGTCACTGCTTTTCTCTAGTGTTCCAGAAAGCTCCTCTTTTTCACTGGGTTTCAAACTTCTTTAGCTCTACTGCGACCTTTTAGACGTTCCTCTGCTCCCTTCCTTGCAGGCACCTCTCACCTGTTGAAAGACAGCTGCACCTTCTGGGCCGGGTGTTTGCTGACTATCCACTGTGAGTACACTAACAGGGTGACAAGGAAAACTACCCATCCCCAGCACAAACGCTGACCTCTGTGAGGCCTAGCAGAATTTTCTCTATAGTGCTAAGGTTGGAAGAGAATTTACATGCACCCCACTCAAAGCATGACTTTGTACACACTTACAACATCACCTTTCTCACAAAGCCTTTACCTTCACACCTAATTGGATGGTCATTTTCACCTGGACATTTATGGTCATTTATTGGTGTCATAATCTGAGAACTCAACAGAAACTTGCTTTTTCTCTCAAATGTAGGTAAAAGGTGTTTGCTATCTGTGTGGCTTGAGTATATCTATAGGCAAGAAAGTGTTATCTGAGTCAGTAACATCAAATGCCAGGCTGTGTGTCTTGATGACCTTGGATATGCTGTCTGGTGGAGAAACTCTCTTTCTCCCATATCTGCTCCTGTTTGCCTCAGTCAGCGAACTCCAATAAAGACGACTGAGATCGCAAGCTATCACTGTGCCCATTTATTGCTTTAACATCAAAAACATCGTTGCCCAACATTTTGGTGTCACAACCCAGATGGAATAGAGAGACGAACAATTGGTGACAGTTGACAGAAGATCCATCGGACGACAGAGGGAATTCCATGGACCGCGGCCACTGGGGATCACCCTCCAGAGTGACAAATTCAATGTCTCAAGTGTGTGCGCGTGAGTCATTCTCAGTTCCATCTCCATTCGAATTTAAACTGTAAACTCATATAGTAGTTTTTCCTACTAGTTACAGGCTCAGACTAGCCAGACGAAGTTGTGCAGCACACAAATTAAGTGTGAGTAGTACAGAAAAGGATACAAGATATAAGGGAGGATATTTGCCCTCAGATGTGTTGTTATCTGATGTTAAGGATGAACTGAATAAATGGTTTGATTCACACCTTGAGTTATCTGAGACAGAGAAGGAGATATGTAAAAAGTATGACAATTAACCTCTTAAAAATGATCAGTGGCATCCTGACGATATCAAAAGGGCATGGGGTAAAACACAACGCATGAAATTTGGCACAGAAAGGAGTAGATGGCTTTTGGTGGCTCTCTCTAAGCTCAGACAACATGAAACAAAAGTTGAGAAGGAAAGATTACCGCATGAAAATGGCAAACTCAAGTCAGCTAATGATTTTCTTCGCCCAGAGTGTGAAAAAATGAAGTCTACTCATGATTGTCTTCGTTCTGAGTGTGAGAAAATGAAATCTGCCATTGTTTCTCTTCGCTCTGAGTGTGAGAGGTTGAAAAATGCAAAACAGGTCCGATTCCACAGCAGCAGCGGCACTGGCAATGTTCCAATGCCTCCCAGGCTCATCCTAACAGTGCCTTATCAAATACAGCTGATAACAGCTACTCTGCAGAGTTAAACTCTAAACCAGCTCCTGTGTTATCTTCTGTTTGCCCACGCAGTGAACTAAAGCGGAACTGCTTGATGACTCGAAAGGTTATGAGGATAATGAGGGAGAGGAGGATGACTCTGATAATGAACAACTGGCTCTAAGACCAGTACTTACAAGATCCCAGAGAACTGTGGATAATGCTGGGGAGGAGCCCAGAGATGAGGATGGACAGATTGTCAGAAAAGTCAGCCGCAAGTATATTCAGACATGGTTGAAAAGTTTTCTGCGAAAGAGCCACATCCTGGGAGAGGAGGAACAAGGACGTGGGATGAGCTTACCAGGATAAGGAGGATTTACAACCTACATCCTTATGACACCTGTCGGATCTTAGCTGTACATCAAATCAAGCCAGAGGCCAATCAGCTGAAAGCTGCAGTAAAAGCCAGAGTAAACAATGATGACAGCAACAATGCATTGAGAAGAATTCAGGAGTGGTGCACAGACAATGCACAATTAACTGTGTACTGGAAAAAGGTAAAGTCATGTGTCCAGAGGAATGACGAGTCAGTGGAGGACTATATGGATTGCCTTAAGAAGACCTGGGTTAGTTATTCCAGATGTCGTGAAACTGTTGAGGACCTTGCCCAATCCAGTGACCCATCACTGATTTCCACTGCAATTGAGGGACTCAGTCCAGAAATTAAGACTCACCTGATATCTGCTTACCCAATAATAGCCCATCTAAGCTCTTGTCCCACAGTGTTTGAGGAGTTAACAAAACTCACCAGCTCTGTGGAGGATGCAGCAGTAGAGGGATTTTGACTCCGAGCACTGGAACGAGCATGGGGAATGGAATGCTCAAATGGACAAACTGGATCAAAGAAATCGAAAAATTCAACCAAAAAGGGGAAACTGTCACTACTGCTGGAGAGTAGGTCATTGGGTTAAACAGTGCTAGCCCCATTGCTCAGTTTATACAGCTCTCTCCAGAAATACAAAACAATCTCCTGGGTCTTTCCCCTCCCAGGGAAACTTCTAGATCACCACTCCATCCAACCTTTGTCCACAGCTGTCCAACAGTGGGCTTTAGGTGGAAGTCATAGTTGGACCTTGGACTTTGAATTTTCTCATTGACATGGTTTCACAAGTAACCGTCATTCCTATCAAATACGCATTGCCTTTCAGTTGAAAAGAAGCAGGGGGTTGTAGAGTTGAAGGAGTGTCCCAACTCCCATTAAGGCAGACTCCTCCTCTTGCCATTCAAATTGGATCAGTTGTACTTACAGTATCCATGTGGACTGGACCAGTGGAACAGGCCTTGTTGGGGCTGGATGTTCTTAGTCAGACAAGTTCAGACATCCATTTTAAAGATGGAGAAGTTTATTGGCTTTTGCAAAATTTAACCATGACAAATCTTGCTGTTCGTCCAATTTGGGCCATGGATAAACATGATTGTGGATGTCTGAAAATTAAACCAGTCACCTTTACAGGCTCCCCGCAACCTCCAACCAGGCAATATCCCATAAGCATGCAGGCTGTCCAAGGAATTACACCAATTGTCAAGCAGCTGGAAGAAAAAGGCATTCTGGTTCAGAGCTCCAGCAGCAGCAACAGCCCCATTTGGCCAGTCAAGAAAGCAGATGGAAGCTGGCGCCTCACCATTGACTATCAAGAAGCCATCAGACACATTGATAAGCTCATCAAGCCTTCACATCAATGGTTTTCAGTCACAGACATGGCCAACGTTTTCTGGTCTGTGCCACTCAGCCCAGATGTGCAACCTTGGTTTGCATTTACAGTCAACGCACAACAATATCACTTGGACATGCCTTTCCCCAAGGATTTCATAACTCTCCCACTGAGGGTCATCAAGCACTGAGAAAAGACTCAGTACATTTGATAGACCTGCAATCAACTGTTGTCCAATATGCTGATGCTGTGCTAATAGCATCCAATGACAGAAAGCAACATGAGCAGGACGTGTCGAAGCTGCTGGACCATTTAGCAGAACAAAGACTCAAGGCCAGCCTGAAAAAGGCACAGCTCAATCAAACAGAGGTGACCTTCTTAGGCCAGATTTCACAGGGATAATGTGAAATCACCTCAGACAGGAAGATGGCTGTTAAATTGTCCGCTTTTCTAACAACAGTGAGGGAATTGAGGCCCTTCCTTGGTCTTTGCAATTACCACAGGGCATAGATAGACAGCTGAATGATAAACTCAAAGAACTGACTCGACCCCTGAATGATAAACTCAAAGGTAATCCTCATCCAAAGGATCAACTGACATGGACCAATGAAGAAAGAAAACCCTTCAATAATGTCAAACAGGCCCAGGTAACAGCTCTTGTCTTGGGCATTCCAGAGGCCTCAAGACCCTTCATTCTTCATGTCCATGAACAACAGGGGTATATGACAACAATGCTGACCCGAGAGTGGGGAGACCAACACAAACCAGTAGGTTACTTCTCAGCCTAGTTAGACCCTGCCGCACAAGGCATGAGACCATGCTTGAAAGCAGTGCTAGCTACATAATTGGCAGTTTATCTCACAGGACCCATTGTCTTGGATCAGAAACTAACAGTTAAGTGTCCTCACGCTGCTCACACCATTCTCAGCATAGTTCAAGTTCAAGTTTATTTAGAGCCCAATATCACTGTTTACAGTCTCAAAGGGCTTTACAGGCCACAACGGTCAAATTAATACAGGACGGCACCCCCTGACTTAATCCTCATGGCGGGCAAGAAAAAACTCCCCAAAAACCCAAAAGGGAAATGGGAAAATGGGAGAATTCTTCAGAAGGACCACAGAGAGAGGAGACCCCTCCTTGGCCAGACAGGTGTGCAATAGGTGTCGACCTTGTGGGCAGTTACAATTGAAAGTAAATCGGAGCATGGACAAAGGGGATGGCGATGCTGACAGGGGGATGAAAGATGATAAGACCAGGATGGATCGGTCCACAGGGCGGGAGGAGTCAGGATCACTGGTATCTCAGGAGTAGCATGTGTGACTCGACAGAGAGAGAGGGAGAGAATGAAAGAGAGAGAGAGAGAGAGAGAGAGAGAGACATTGTTAGATGTTCATTTCCACATAGGCCTAATGGTTAAGGGAAAATATACATCGTGTGCCGAGTGCAGGCAGAGACTCCAGCAAGACTAGCTATTACAGCATAGTTAAAAGCATAGGACAATCCTCACAGGTTACAGCAACCAGATGGACAAAATGGTCAGTTGCCAAATATCACAACTGAGAAATCCACTCCCAGCAATCTAGCTACAATGATGACACCTCTCAGCGATCCTGTAAGTGACGAACATGACTGCTCCTAGTTAATTCAGGCATCTCTGGAAGGCAACGAGCACATCAGAATGACTCCATTGCAAAACCCTGACTTGATACTGTTCACTGATGAGTCATTCAAGACCATTGAAGGATGACGCAAGGCAGGATGGATGGTGACTTCAAGCCATGAGGTCATAGCAAGTGGTTCTTTACCTGCTGGAAACAAGTGGAGCTCCATGCACTCACAGAAGCACTTAAAGTGGCCATAGGACAGACAGCTAACATCTACACTGATTCCAGGTACACCTTTGGGGTGGTCGATGACTTTGGAGCCCTGTGGAAACAATGAGGGTACCTGATGGCCACTGGAACACCAATTCATAATGGTCAAGAAGTAGCCCAGCTGCCAGATGCTCTCAGACCTCCTAACACAGTAGCAGTACTCAAGGTCAAGGTACATTCCAGACAGGAGGACGAGGTCAGTAAGGGAAATGCGGTAGCTGCTAAAGCTGCTGCAAGGGGGGGGGGGGGGTGATACTGATTTAACTTGTAATGACAGCAGCAACAATGATTCGACTTCAAATGCCTCGGATATGACTTCAAGTGGTGGTAACACAAGATTGCCGACCAACAGAACAGAGGAATTGCAACATGTCCCCATTTGTGACCTCAAGCACATATCTGAAGTGCAAGACAGCACAGGACCCGAGGAACGATGGAAATGGATGGACAATGGTGCAAAATTGCATGACGACTCAGTATGGAGAAAAGGTGACAAGATTGTTGCTTCTGCTTGTCTCTTACCATACTTGGCTCAACAGATACACAGCGTTGGCCATATTGGACCTAAAGCCATGGTGTCAAGGTTCTCTTCAATCTGGTATAACCCTCTTTTAAGAGCTGAAGCCCAGAGAGTGAAAGACGTTTGTATTATCTGCCAACAGCATGACGCTTCTCCTGGAGCCCCAGTTCCAATGCTATGACTTAATGCACCATCTGGACCTTTCAGACAACTGCAAGTCAACTACATCACTCTGGCAAAGGATAAAGAGAAACAAGATGTCCTAGTCACTGTGGATAAGTTCCCCAGATAGACAGAAGTTTATACCACAAAGAAGGGAATAGCCGCTCCCACAGCTAAGATGCTGGTGCAAAACATCATTCTCCGATGGGGGCTCCCTGACTCCATAGATTCGGACCAAGGCACACACTTTATAGGAAGGGTGTGTCAGGAAGTTTTATGACTGCCTGGGATCGAATGATTGTTACATTGTGCTCATCACCCCCAAGAATCTGGAATGGTGGAACTAGCCAATGGTGTCCTGAAAGGACAATTGTCTAAAATGAACTCAGAGGGACTTTCATGGGTTGATGCTCTTCCTATGGTTCTCTGTAGCATGAGAGCAACAGCAAACCAAATTACAGGACTCAGCCCTTAAGAGATCATCACAGCGCAACCAATGAAGCTGCCTGGTACACCAGACTTGGGTGAAGCTGATGCCCACCTTCTCTCCGACTCCCTGCTCCATTACCATTGCGATCTCACCAACTTTGAAAGTGCCCTGTTCAGCTTCTTGAAATCTCTAAAACTCGAACCACACCGTATCATCCTGCCTAACACGGCTAGGTTGAGAGGTTCATCTTTTCCAGATGATTCGTCGCTACGTTGATCAGAGTCAAAAGAACTGGGATGAACATCTCCCACTGCTTATCTCCGCCTACCACACTACCAAGAGCTCAAGCACTGGATTCAGCCAAAACAGACCTGTGCTCTGCAGAGAGGTTCATCAACCGCATGATATCTGGTCAGGAGCAGCAGAGCTTAAGTAGAACAAGATGAGGTTCCTGAGTTCCTGAGTGAATTGGAGCAAGGCTTGAAGGAGGTGCATGTGGTAGCAAGAGAACTCTTAAGAGCTGCCCAAGAACGCCAGAAGCAGAGCCATGATGTTCGGGCCAAAGAAAGACCATATGCAATTTAGGATTTGATTTACGTCAAGGACAACACCAAGAGAAGGGGATTCTGCCCCAAACTGCAACCTCCATGGAAGGGCCCATGTATCGTTGCTTCCTGCTTTTGGCCCTGTGCTGTATGAGATCATTGGAAGGCGAGACAGGAAGTCCTGTACCACGACCACTTGAAACCGTATACCTCTGATGTGACACCAAGATGGATCTGGTGGAAGCACCATGAGATTCTTCAAAAGGATCAGGCCGCAACAGAGTGGCACTGAACCACATGAGTGTGACGATCCACACAGTCACTCAGCTCAACTGATAGTCATGAGGAAATGGTACCACTGCAGCAAGAAGGACGAGGGTGTCAAAGAGCCGCGCGCCGCAGACGTCAGGCTCACAAGAAGGCTCGCCAGACCTGTGTTGACACTTCGCAACTGATGGTCACACACGACAACACATCAACAACACGCCACAAGATGAGAAGTTCATTTCCCAGTCCGTTTTCAAACCTAAATTGAGTGCTCCCTTGTAACTGGACTTACACTGTCTTGCTTAGTTTATCCATGACGGTTATTTGCAGTGTCACATTACAATGTTATGTTAGCAGTTGTCAGGCTACACTGTACGGTTATTACTGTTTGTACCAAAGAGACTCAGTACTCTTGGACGGGGGCAGTGTAATGTAAGTCTTTAGTCTTTAGTCTTTAGCTCTGAGCAGTATAATTCGTTTCATCGTTGATGCTGCTGTTGTTGTTAAATGGACCTTATGTCTGACCAGAATGCAGCGTGTAGTGTATGTTAGGGTTAGGGATAGGTTAGTATTCTTCAGTTACAGAATAATGGGAGTCAATGGGAAGCTCCCGCGAGGATACGAGTACAAACTTGTGTGTGTGTGTGTGTGTGTGTGTGTGTGTGTGTGTGTGTGTGTGTGTGTGTGTGTGTATGTGTATGTGTGTGTGTGTATGTGCTGTGTGAGCGTAGGAGGGAGATTATATCAATGAAGTCTGAACTTCTCTGTTCAGAAATTATTGTACTATTATTGTATTTTGTATTATTGTATTATTGTTGTGTATTATTGCACTGATAGACAGGAAACATTTGTCTACTGTGAAGATCTATGGAGGTCTGGCGATTCCTCTCTTAAACGTCATCTAAGGTCTGCTATAAACAGGCACGACTATTGACTTTAAAAAGATATTATCAGATTAGAATTTTTTTTTTTTTCCCTCTGGTTTTCTGACTAAGGAAATCGAAATCATTTACACATTTTCTTTCTCACAACTGTATTGTTTCTGGTTTTGTTGGAACTGACTGATGAGATTTTAAACTATTGTGAGGCTATCGGCTACGACAGAGACATCCAGATTCCTGTTCCCCATAATTCCTGCAGTCTGAGTGCTTTCCAGCACCGCACATGCTCCCCCTGGTGGAGCAGGGTTTCCACTGATTTTAAGAGGCCTTCCGCACCATAAATGGAGAGCTGTGGGCCACCTGTTTTAATCTTGAATGTCCATGTCCAACCAGTGGAATACATCTCAGCCCACACTTTGGAACAGTGCCAAAGAATTTGCTGTTCATAATGCTGCAGTGTGCATCTGTCCTCTGTGTGCTTTTTCTGTTCTGCGGATCCTGTATGAGTCTTAGTAAAAGGGCAAATTGTCTCACTGAAGACATGAAGACACACACACAGACATACACACGCATGCACACGCACACGCTCACGCACACGCACGCACGCACGGACACACAGACACACATTTGTACACAGCTTAAATAGATTATACATGTAAGTAGCTAACAAGAAAAGCCATTTTAATTCCTTCCTCCTTAAATCAGACCATTTTAATTCCTTCCTCTGTTTGGTGGGCACAGAGATGTAGATTCAGGGCTTTGGTGTTTTTGAATCTTACTTGACCTCAGAACCTGTTTGGTTCTGAGTATACTGAGTATATTGGTTCTGAATATATTGTGTTGTTTCAAAAACTAGAATAAGTGTTGACATATCCGCAAATGATTAATTCCATAATATTAATCCTTCTTATTATAATTTTTTTTGTTGTTGTTATAATGTAGTAAGTTTTGTTATGTTTCTATATTAATGATTATTGTTTTGTTTTGTTTTGTTTTTTTTTGTTTGTTTTTTTTAAATGTTGCTTTTGTTTCCTCTTAAGTCCCTCTTAAAAGTGATCTAGGTCAGCTGGAACAAATGTTAAAATAGAACAATTTATACCCTGTAGCTTTGCCATAGATTTAATAACCAAACGTTGTAAGAATGCAGTGTTTACACAGAAACAGCTTTCCAATGGCTGTTCAAACAATCTTCGTGAGCTCATGCCTTTTTGGTGTGTTTGGTCTCTGAACTTCTCCTTTCAGCGAATTATAACTTTATCACACTATATCCACGGCGTTCTACATAATAACCCGATAACCCAGGGCCTGCGCTAAATATGGTATGGTTCCGACAATGTGCTACCTCTAAATTATCCTGTTTTTAAAATATTTCATGCTGTCTTTCTAATGTGTATGAGAGAGAGAGAGAGAGGGTGAGAGAGAACGAGAGGGTGGAGGGAGGGAGGGCAAGACGCAAGCAAAAGCGCATTGGCTGTTGAGGGGGGAAAAGCTGTCGCGAGGGGCATGACAGTCTAGGTTGTGCACGAGGGGCAGAAGCGTTAATGACAGCCGAGAGCACGCGATTGCACAGCGTCGGTAGCTGGTTACACATTGTTAAATGTAAAATTGCCAGCGAGACCACGTAACACATGTTGTTCTTTGAATCAGATCTCAGTTTATTTTCGCCGCTATACAGAAATACAAAACACGGACGAATCTGAGGAGAATCGGGGATTTATCATGGCAGGACGCCGGTGAGAGCTTGGCGTATTGAAGAAAATCGTTCAATCAATCTCAGTCGTGACATGACAAAGGTGAGTGTACGTCCTATCGTCTTTACGAGGCACATTTAATTTGGATTTGAAACGTTGTTCTCAGAAATAGCCCGGGTTATCTGAAGTAACGTTTTTGTCTCAGGTGTGCTTTGGGGGGGGGGGCAAATTTGGGACAGAAATACTGCAGCACGGATATTGTTCCCGGGGAACTGTAGCCTCCGTAGCGGTCACGTCTCTGCAGTGAGTGTCAGACACCGGTAGGCAATACGCGTCCCGTATTTATCAGTTCATACATTTGTGAAATGCCTCATGCAGCGGTTTAAAAAAAGGTCCATGTTTTGCGCTTATGAAACCCTCCCTCCCGACTGTGGAGTGTAACTGTCGTTGCCGTGTGGCATACCTATAGGACGATAAAAGAAGCAAGCGAAGTGATTAGGATGTTAGTTGCCCTACTTGGCATGAAGCCAGCATCGAGTCACTCTCAATCATAATACTGCCCTGAATTTAAAAAAAAAACTGCATTGAATTCGTTACGTGTTAGAAGCTGTAGAAGCTGTATTTGGAGCATGTGCGTTTAGTATCTTAAAACTACAGCAGATATCGTACACACAAGCGCTCGCGCGCGCGCACACACACACACAGAGGACAGACATCCATTGCCCAAATTTGCACTTCATATTAAACATAATGTTGAAACAAAACACAAAATGGAGATTTTATAGCAAAATTTAGAGCGCCCTAAATTCTTTAAATTGTTACATCTTCATTAGAATGGACATACTCTGAAAGTGATGTGCAGGCTTCTCAACCAAAGTCATCTGTGTGTGTGTGTGTGTGTGTGTGTGTGTGTGTTATGGGTTCTTTATGTGCTTAATATGGCAAGAGAGGAGTTTGTTTTGTTTTTGTGCATCCACATGCAATTTTATGAGGAAATCATAAAGTGTAAAATAATCAAGCATTAAAGCAGTCAAACATTCTGCCACCTTATATATTGTACATCAGCACCATACCGATACTTGTCTGAGCAAACGTGTTTTATACAGTGCATAATATAAACTATACTGTAGCTAGATCAACAAAATGAATGTGATCTACTCTTAAAATTGTAAGAATGCATTTACCCTAATAAATAATCTTGTAATGAAAGTGGTACTAATATTATAGTACAATTTAATAACTACAGTTATAAAATACAAAGGCAGGTAGTGATAAAACCAATAACAGTGAGATCTACTTGTGATAAAAATGTGCTTGCCAGTTTGGCAGTCCATAGTAATCCATGCATGGATTACTTTATTCCCTATAATAATAATAATAATAATAATAATAATAATAATAATAATAATAATGACAAGAAGAGGAATTGTTGTTGTTGTTGTTGTTATAACAGTTATAATAACATTGTTGTTGTTGTTATTGTAATAGTAGTAGTAGTGGACATAGTGAGAGTGCAGGTCAGTGTCATTCCTGTTATGAAAGTCAATGGGATAATTTGTGTGTCTGTTAAAATCCTTTCCATTTTCCATCACTGTATTCTACATTATTAATAATGCTTTGAAATTGACCTGATTCTGCATAGGCTGACCTTGCATACTTCTAGATGGAGTAAGGTGGATTCCTCCCTGTTAGATTCCCAGGCACCTGTGAAACCACTGGTCTGTTCTATTGTATGTGCAACTGTGTGTGTGTGTGTGTGTGTTGGCATTTAAGACGTGAGCCTCATTAGCTGAGATTGTGATTAAATATTTACTGGTGGTTCCATTGCAGCCGCAGTGTTGCGTGTGTGTAGGGGAAGAGCTGTTAGGGATGTGGGTAGGGTTTAGAGAAGGAGAGAGAGAGAGTGAAAGAGAGAGTATGTGTGTGTGTGTGTGTGTGTGTGTGTCTGTGTGTGTGTGTGTCTGTGTATACGCCAAAGGTAAAAAGTGTGTGAGAGACTGAAAGGACGAAACGGCATATATATTTTGTGCATGTGCATGTGTGCTGTCTCTCAGTGATTCGTTTTTTCCTCCCATTCCTTAATATCCCAATGTGTGTGTGTGTGTGTGTGTGTTTGCATGCAAGTACATGCACGGGCATCAGTTTGTTTTGAAAAGTGCTGGGGACAGCGACGGGTTCGACGCGTTCACACATTTTTTCAGTGGGCCATACACACACACACACAAAAATGAAAACTGATGTTTGCATATTTAAAGCAAATAAATCAAGTTGAAATATCTTGAATTCGTGAATTTCCATGTATTACTTGAAATGTTATGGTCGAGAGAGAACAAATAAGTCAGTAGTTCAGCCCACTAAAACCAGCCATGTAAAATGCACTAGAATGAATTATGTTTATCCAAGTCTCACGGATGTCCCTAACATCGGGATATTGCAGCTGCCGCAAACGCGCGAAAAACCCTGGATGGACGGTAAGAGTTCGTTCCAGTAAGGCAGCTTACAGTTGACGCAGCTGAGACTTGGTTATCAGTCATTAGTGCATGGCCACAACGCCAGGTTTGTTGTGGTTTTTCTGGTGGTTTTCCATTTAAGTGACAAAGAGGTCATTAGGTTTTTTATATTTACATGTCTATTGAATGAGCCGCTTAGGCCTTCTGCCACTGTGCACTTGCGCCACTTACCGTGTGTGGTGCACCCCATTCCGCTGTGTGGAAACTTTTTTTTAACGCGTGTCCATTTATTCTGAGATTTTTGAAAACGCAAGTTTTCTGCTGGCCGCATGGCGGTGCAGTGGGTAGCGCTGCCCCCCCCCCCCTCACAGCAAGAAGGTCCCGGGTTCGATTTCCGGTCAAGCGACTAGGGTGGACTTTGCGTGTTCTCCCTGTGTGAGCGTGGGTTTCCTCCCACAGTCCAAAGACATGCAGGTTAGGCAAATTGGAGACTGTAAATGGTCTCTGTTATGTCTTCAGTTTTAGCATTTATGAGTTAATGCTAGATTAGATTTGTTAAATCCGCATATTCAAACTGGATCACTGACAGCTGTAGTAACTACCTACTCAAATAAATCAAGTTCATCTAACTTGATCACATTAAACTGAAGTTACCACAGTGAATTACATTCATTTAATCTGTCTTAATTTTGTTAGATCAACAAAATTACTTTATATGATTTATTTTCGTGGAAAAACTTTCCACAATTAAATTAAGTAGTTTTTTTTTTTTCAGTGTATACTGCTGATAGATGTAAACGGCATCCCTTTAAGCATCACCTTTAAAGCTGCTTGCGGTTTTTATGTGTGTTATAATGCTATATGGTGTTTTGATAGACTGGCATGTAAAACAATAAAAAGTTTATGAAAGCCATATGGGTCGCTACTCCAAGCCATATTACAGCACATTATTGACAATATAGCCTAACTGTGCATTGCGAGTATCTTGTTACGAGACACCAGTTGTAGAAAACATCATCGGAAGAGATTGACATACGAAATCATGTTTACAGACTCTGACAAAAATCAAATACGCTTTGTGGTAACCAAACGAATCCACCTTTGTATGTTTTCTTTTAATTGCTAATTCGTAATGAATCAAAACTACGTCTGAATAAGTGCGTTTTAAGAACGTGTGTGCGTCGTACCTGAAAGAATGCACAGCAGCAACGTGAGTGTTTCGATTTAGATTTACCGATCAGTAAGCATGTTGGGTCTCTCTCTTAATGACATGATAGGCCTCTGCACCAACATAATTTATTCATTATTTAGTTCAACTAACTAAAGGCTTTCTTAAAGTGGTAGGGACGAAATGGGCCACAACAAAATGTGGTGGGAAGCAGGTGCCACCCCCTCAAATAAAATTGTTTCCCCCTCAGTTTTCACTGCAGCCAATCATTTAACAGGTGTATGGTTTCGTTGCACTATCGACATTCGTTACAACAACAGAAACAATGTAGGGTGAGAAAATGAGTGCAGAAGGTGAGGAAATTGTGCTATCCTGGGTCTTTCCCCGCCTTTCGCCCAAGGAGCGCTGGGATAGTCTCCAGCACCCCGCGACTCTAATTAGGATAAGCGGCTTAGAAAATGAATAAATGAGAATAAAGTCGTAATATTACAAGAATAAAGCTGTGATTTTACAAAAAAAAGTCATAATACTGAGAGAATAAAGTCGTAATTTTTTGCGAGAAAATGTCGTATGTTAGGCTACGTGTTATTTCAGAGGGAAAATATCAGAAGAGCAGCCTGCCGCCTGCGTTAAACTGAGGAAATCTTGTGAGGTCGTACTTTAGTAGAGGTTTCACAAATAACGAAATACTAAATCTTTTTGGCACATCAGCACCACATTATCATAAGCATGAGGAGTTTGAAAAGATTGTGCAAGAAACTGTGTCCGTTCGGAAGAAAGAACCACACGTACTTGGAGGAAATTGCCTCTTTTGTTACAATTTTATTTTCATAATATTTTCATTTCTCGTAAAATTACGACTTTATTCTCGTAATATTACGATTTGTTTCTTGAAATATTATGACATCATTCTTATTAAATTACTACTTTTATTCTCAATTATGACTACGACCTTATTCTCGAAATCTCAGAATTTTTCCCCCTCAATGTGGCCCAATACTCCGTCGTGCAAAATAAAGTGTCTAGATTCAACCTTTTTTCTCCTGTAGTCAGTCACAATATGTCAATAAAAATGATCAATAATTATCAATATAGACTGAAAGAAAATATTTCATCATGATAATTTTTTCAGCCCTATCACCAGCCCTAAGCCTAATGCACATGTTTGCCCCCTTGCAAATTTCAAATGCCCCTTCAGTCATTGTACCCTGCAGCCGGCCCTGCCCCAGCGTAAATGTGTTAGCGTGCCTGTGTGTGTGTGCGCGCGCGTGTGAGTTGTGGTGTGTGTCTATGAGTGTGTGCGCATGTGTGTGTGTGTTTGCATGCACATATGTGTGTGTGTGTGTGTGTGTGTGTGTATTTTAAACGGAGGGATAGTACGTATGTGTATGCATTTATGTGTTGATGAGAAATAATCACCTTTGACTTAATGAGCCTCATAAAGCGGCGGAAACTCTCACCTGAGTCTATCCTCAAGGCTCAGCCACACTCCTACTCTGTTTACTTGTTTATTGTTTACTGGCCTACTGGCGATCAACCGTACCTTCAGGCTACATCCTCTGGCCAGTCATTTCATTCACACTACACTTAGACGTATACCCTCGGTTACAGTGGACCCAAGGCAGAGTTGGCTAAAATTTGTTTCTGTCTGGTTTTATCGGAGTGTGAGGACAAGGCGGGTTTTTGTATGGCTACTGATGTTGTAAATGGGGTCAGTGCCCATTACAAGATTGTAGTGCTCCATAAAAAATACGGTTATGACTATATAGCCACAATCACCAAATAATGCAAAATGTTACTGATTGACTTCTTTTTTCATTCTGGAAGAACTACCGGTCTCTAAACGTTTTGCTCTGAGAAGTGGTTGGTGATTCGTTTAGCAATAAAACAAACTTTTGTTTTCGGAATTTGTGTCTCTGACTGCAGCAACAACACAGCAGTCCTTTAGGTCATTAAGGAAAAGGCGAGGCAGAGGGCTTCGGATTTGGGTGAGAATTGGTCAGTTGACGATTTGCGGAAAATTCGTAGTCGCACTAAACCTTAAACACATCGATTCTACTAACACCCAGTCCCGGTTACCTCTACCCAGATAAAAACAATATATATATTTAAGGCACAGCTGTGAGAATATTCAAGTAAATCACGACAAAACTATGCTTTGGAATCAGATGGTGTTTGGTTGTAACTTAAACGGGTATGAGCAACAATGAAACAATCATGTTAGTTTTTTTTTTCTTATTAAATTATTAATGGTAGGCTACAGTCTTTGAAAATACTGTGCATCTTTGCAAGGAAGGGCGCGGGCGTCGTGAAACTCTCTTAGTTTATTTTATATTACTCATTATTTAGTTTATACATGTATGTTGGCATAATATCCGCGTTATGATGGACGACAACTCAAGAGGACAAGTCCGCGTTATATTCGCAGTTACACTTTGGCAGTGACATAGCCCAAGTTTTTGGCGACGGAAATGGCAAACAAAACAAAACAAAAGAAACTCCTTCGAGGTGTATTTACTTAAAGTCGGATTTACGGGATTCATGTGACCTTGGAGCGGTAAGCCACAAGAAGGGGTGTGGAACGAAAGCAGGTGGGATGGGACGAGAAGCGGGTGCTGGGGACGCAATGGACGAGTAGACTGGCAGGTTTGATGTCGAACAACGGCCAGAGCAGAGGAACGTAGACGGTACCTACGCGGCAGCTAATGGAACGTCGCTAGGGGCAACATTACAGGAACCAGGGGGTAACAAAAAGCAATTAAAAAGCCAGAAGACACGAAGAACACAACGCAACCAGAAATGCCACCCTGTAACAAGGCGGAAAAGAATATGTTTATCCATGTAGCTGCCTGGATATATTTTGATTAATATAAGTTAATTAGTCGCGTACGCGAGGGGAAGTGCACCCACGCGTGTGTGTGTATGTGAAAACATGTGAAAGCATGTTTTTTTTAGTGCCGGTGTTCATTGTGTTATTTCAAATAATTTACATCTGAGCTTGACTGACTTTATTTATAGTAGCCTACCTGAAATAATTGCTCCCTAGATACAGCCTATACGTTGCTCCACGAAACAGATTGTTAAACTGAATTTTACGCCTGGAAAACCTCACCCTTGTAAAATATGATTGTATCACAAAATATTTCCTGTTTTCGTTCAGTCAACCACTAACATCTTTTTACAACCATGCATACACAACGTAAGAGGATGGCTGGGCTTGGCAATGACTCTGACTGTGATCGTGTGGTAAAGGTTTGCGTTAAAATTTTGTCTGAGAAGGAGGTTAGCGTCAGGGTAACAGCGAGGGTTAACTTTTTCCTCCGTATTGCTTACATTCTCTTATAAATAAGTGTTATGATGAGGTGGCTAGTTGCGTATCACATTTAGGTATTTAGTCCCCAACTGGTTGCTTTTTTTTTTTTAGATAATTACATTGTAAATGCATTTACCAGATGGTGCTCTTAGAAAAAAAACATAGGTAATAAAAACAGTTAACCTTCAGAACAGACCACTTAAAGCTACTCTGAGATGATTAATTGACTAGTTATATAACTGACATATTGCCTCCTTTGATACACACCTCAGGAAGACGAAAGAAACCATGACATTAATGAGCTGTAAAATAAAGAAGTGACGTGTACACTGACGTTGTAGTGCGAGTGTTTACTGTTAGATGCTATATGTAGCCTCGGAATCATATTGTAATCAGAGGATGTTCAAAGCGCCTTCAGCATCGAGCTCTCTTGGGCATTTTCAGTCAGAATTTAAATGCATCATTGACAAGAATACTCACCCAGGTAAAATTTGAAACATTTCCTATGTGTCTGTAAAATTTAGGAGATTTTTTTTCCTAAACCCTGTCAAGAAATCTTTCTTTTTTGTCTTTCTGTAATGACCTGAACTTCAGTGAACTTTGTGCAGCGTATGTCTTCTGAAGAGATGTTATGAAGTTACAAAATGTAGACAGTTTTGTACATTCACAACATTGCAAAGTTAAAATACAGCATTATTACTTTGAAAGCAGATTGTGAATTGTGTGTGTGTGTGTGTGTGTGTGTGTGTGTTGGGGGGAGGGGGGTGGGTGTGGTTCTCTGTCATTCTGTGCAATGTGAGGTCACATAGACTTTTGAAAGAGCTGTGGTTTGCATGGGATGCTGGGAGTGCATGTTATGGGTGGTCGTCAGAGCTCTCCCTCTTGTTTAGCATTAGTCTGCAGTGTCACAGAGAGAGAGAGAGAGAGAGAGAGAGAGAGAGAGAGAGATCAAACATCTCTTATACACAGCAGGGACACGACTAAGGGATGTCGATGTGTCAATCTTGCTGTTTGATTGATGTGTCAATTTACTAAGTGTTTGTTAATTATGAACATGAAACCTTTAAGATTTTTAAATATGAAACATTTTAGAAACATTGGAAAATGTCACCACAGGGTCAGTGATGCAAGGCTCTAGAGGATGTGCTATTACTGTATGTGCAACTCTGTGTGTGTGTGTGTGTGCCCGTGTGTGTGTATGCATGTGCAAGCACATGTGTATGTGCATGCGTGTGTGTGTGTGTGTGTGTGTGTGTATTTAAAACAGAGAGAGAGTGCGTACATGTATGCATGTATGTGCTTATAAGAAGCAATTGCCTCTGACCTTATGTGCCTCGTAAAGCGGTGGAAACTCTCACCTGACAGTTTCACCTGAGTCTGAGTCAGTCCTCCAGGCTCAGCCAAACTTCTGCTCTGTTTACCCGTTTATTGTCTGGTTTTCGCTAGATGCAGATCTGGAGTGTGATGACAAGGCTGGTTTGTGTGCTGACATTGTAAGTGGAGTCAATGTCCATTGCAGGATTGTAGCGCTCTATAAAAATAGGGATATGACTATTGCCACAATCACTAAGCAATGCAAAGTGTTACTGATTTCTTTTTTCTGATATCTGAAGTGGCAATGATTAAAAAAAGAGCATATTCTTGTACTTGGGAGTTGAACAGGTGGAGCTGAATTTGATGTCGTTAATTTAGCGTAAAGGTAAGTCCTTTCATGCACATCAAGAGTTTCCTTAACCCTTAATGCGTCTTTTAAGCATAAGTTGTTTAACAAAACATCCTGCTCTGAGAAGATAAAACGAAAAACCGAAATTTTGTTTTCATAATCAACACAGCAGTCGTTTAGGTCACTAAGGACAATGCGAGGTACAAGGGCATTCGTGGCAAATATGTTAATGTTTCTCTGCACACTTCAGATTTGGGTGAGAATTGGTCAGTTGACGATTTGCGGAAAATTCGTAGTCGCACTAAACCTTAAACACAGCGATTCTGCTGTGACGCCAACATTATAGAGGCACGGGAGTAACAAAAAGCAATTAGAAAGCCAGAAGACATGAAGAAGACAACGCAACCAGAGACCCATGGGCCCATTCACAGAATGCCACCCTGTAAAAAGCAGAGAATACTATGTTAATCCATGTAGCTGCCTGGATATATTTTGATTAATATAATTTAATCAGTCGTGTAAGCGAGCGGAAGTGCACCCACGTGTGTGAGTGTATGTGAAAACACGTAAAAGCATGTTTGTTTTTTTTTAGTGCTGATATTCATTGTGTCATTTCACATGATTTACATTTAAGCTTGACTGACTGTTAATAGTACCTGAAATAATTGCATTCTAGACAGAGGTGGCAAAAGCACACGCATTCTTTACTCAAGCAGAAGTACAGATACGTGTTTTTAAAAAGACTGGTAAAAGTAGAAGTGCTGATTTAACTTCTCTACTCACGTAAAAGTGAAAAAGTACAGGCTCTGAAATGTAAAGTATGCAAGTAAAAAGCCCTTTGAAGAACATTTCCACCGGCTGTTTCTGTGCGAAGCCAACTGAACCTTGCGTCATATTCATATAATTCGAAGACTATTAAACCATTCTGACTTCAAGTAAAGTAAAAAAAAAACAAAAACAACAATATACTGAAAACAGTGAACATTAACTTCGCCTCAATGCACAAATCAGTTTTCGATGTCAGCAACAGAACTCAAAACATTATGATCAACACAAGAACCAGGGCTGGACTGGGGCAAAAAATTGGCCCTGGCATATTATGGCCCAGATGGCCCACCACAATCAGTCAGACACCATCCATCAGCACACCATCCTTACAGTCTCCTTAAATATGGGTACCTACTTTACTATTTCCTGACAAAGACGTGCAAAAAGCTGTACAATTTAAACAAAACCGCACTGGTTACGAACTGGTCACTGGTTCATGTGTGGAGCTGTTCCATCTTATTTCACGTGGTACTAATTATTCAGTTCACACAGATTTCAAGTATCCAAATATCGATGATGAATATTGCATATGGTTTATGCACTTAAAAGACCACCCCTTTGTGTTACATTAATGTTCAGAGAGGAGTAATAGTTTGACCTTGTATGTGATAGGGCCATTAAATCAGTGGCGTGCTTCTTTGTTTGAGGAGTTTGAACCACAGTTCATGCTCCTACCACGTGAAGGGGCATGATCAGTGGACAGCAGCATCAAGCAATTTGAACTTACTGTAGGTGGAGAGCTACCCCAAAGAGAGTAATAACAGTAGTCCATACCATATATATCCTAATAGTAATAACAGTAATCCATACCATATGTATCCTAATAGTTACCCCACAGAGAGTAAAAAAAGTAATCTATGCCATATATATCCTAATAGTTACCACAATATCCGGCTGAAAATAAACACAGGACAACTTTGTTGACATGAGAAACAGAGAGGAGAGGCGGGGGGCGAGTAAGAGATGTGATTGGGCCAACGCAGTGTCAGTAAAGAAAATTAACCAATAGGCCGCTGCCGTTGGTCAATTTTTTTAATTCAATGAAAAATGATCAATTAAATTATATCCGCCCTAACGTGCGACGGCCCACGTCTGTTGTGCCTGATGTGAACCGAAGGATACACCAAGGGACTGAGTTTTCTATGTGTTATTGTCCCATATGTTTAAGCTGAAATCGGTCTTGATGTTGGGAAGGCACGCAATGGCGCAAATTAAAAGTAATCGACAATTCCTCTCAAAAGCATTAAAACTAAAGCAACGAGCCTGTTTTGCAAATGTAGGGAGTAGAATGTACAGTTATTTGTGTTAAAATGTAGAGGGTTAAAGTAAAAAGTTGTCAGAAAAACAAATACACAAGTAGAGCACAGGTACCCTGCGATGGACTGGCGACCTGTCCAGCGTGTTTCCCTGCCTTTCGCCCTATGAGTGCTGGGATAGGCTCCAGCACCCCCGCGGCCCTAATCAGGATAAGCGGCTTAGGCAGTGAGTGAGTGAGCACAGGTACCTGAAAATTCTGTTTAAGTACAGTAAAGCAGTATTTGTTTTTCGTCTTCGTTACTTCCCACCTGACTGTAGATATATACACGTCGCTCCACGAAACATACTGCTAAAGTGAATTTTACGCCTGGAAAACCTCACCCTTGCAAAATATGATTGTATAACGACTGTATAACGATACAGTTCCTCTATTTCTGAAGTGGATTGCTAATATCTTATAATAGCCATGAATACACAATGGAAGAGAATGGCTGGGCTTGGCAGTGACTCTGACTGTGATCCTGTTTTAAAGGTTTGCGTTAACATTTTGTCTGAGAGGAAGGTTAGCGTCAGGGTAACAGTGAGGGTTAACTCTTTCCCCCGTATAGTTTGCTCTCTCTTATAAATGTGGAACTATGATGAAGTGGCTACTTATGTAGTTTTCCTCTTTTTGATTGTGACAGGAGAAACGCTTTTATCAGAATTTGCCATTTGGTCCCCTTATTAAAAGAAATGCATGTAATAAAAACAACATATAGCTATCGGAACAGATTTATTACCTGGTTATGTAACAGATGTGTTGGTTTTATTGTTACACACCTTGGAAATATATGAAGACGATTGCATAAAACTGAGCTGTAAAATAAAGAATTGACGTGTACATGGACGTTGTCGCGCGAGTGTTTACTGTTAGATGATTTATGTAGCCTTGGAATCATGTTGTAATCAGAAGAGGTTCAAAGCGCCTTCGGCATCGAGCTCTCTTGGGCATTTTCAGTCAGAATTTAAATGCACCATTGACAAGAATACTCACCCAGGTAAAATTTGAAACATTTCCTATGTGTCTGTATAAATTAGGAGTTTTTCTTTCCTAAACCTAGTCAAGAAATCTTTCTTTTTTGTCTTTCTGTAATGACCTGAACTTCAGTGAACCTTGTGCAAGTTGTGCCCACGACTTACAAGTGTACGTCTTCTGAAGAGATGTTATGAAGTTACGAAATGTAGACAGTTTTGTACATTTATTACATTGCAACTGCCTGAAATATAAGTTAAAATACAGCGTTATTACTTTGAAAGCAGATTGTGAACTGCGTGGGGAGGGGGGGGGGGGTGTATATAGATACATTAAAAACAAGAGAACTGGGGTCCTGATTTGGTTCTCTGTCATTCTGTGCATTGTGAGGTCACATAGACTTTTGAAAGAGCTGTGGTTTGCATGGGATGCTGGGAGTGCATGTTATGGGTGGTCGTCAGAGTTCTCCCTCTTGTTTAGCATTAGTCTGTAGTGTCACAGAGAGAGAGAGAAAGAGAGAGATCAAACGTCTCTTATACATAGCAGGGACACGACTAAGGGATGTCGATGTGTCAATCTTGCTGTTTGATTGATGTGTCAATTTACTAAGTGTTTGTTAATTATGAACATGAAACCTTTAAGATTTTTAAATATGAAACATTTTAGAAACATTGGCAAATGTCACCACAGGGTCAGTGATGCAAGGCTGCAGAGGATGTGCTACTGATACTGTGGACTACATAAGTGAAATGGCTGAGGTTTACTGACATCAGAACCAATGGTAAGCACGATATATTAAAATCCCATAATGTTGATGCATGCAAATTGAAGTCTTCTATGGATTAATGTCAGGCAGTCAGCTGAACCATTGCCATTTTTACGTCTTCAAAAATACATTTCAACGTCATTTTAAAGACTACCTGTGAGAAACCGAGAGGCCAGTGTGTGATTGTCGATTCAGACTGGTTCAGTAATGGTTTTTAGCATCGTCTTCATTGTAACGTCTTTGACCACACTGGGTTAATTCTGTCGACGACCCAGTTTGTTGTGGAGCAATGTCTGTATGGTCAATTTTTGTTTGTTTATTTGTTTGTTTGTTTGTTTATTCCTTTGTAACTTGTTCAAAAAGTAGCAAGATACAAGATAACAAGATAACATATATACACTTTCATCTGAGTCCTCATCAAGATAAAATAACATAATGCAGTTTAAAAATAACCTTGTTTTATTGTCATAAGTTGTACTTTGAACAAAGGTACAACAAAATATATTCATGTTTAATGCAGTAAACTGATACAGTGAGCTAGAGTAAACTCTGCTGTTGACTCTGTCTAATGCTACATTACTAGTCATATCATATCGAGGACTTGGGACTTTTGGATTTCACACTACGTGTCTGAAAGAGAAACTAGATAACTTTGTTTGGCTACCAAGCCATGTTAGATAGGCCTACTTTTTCGGCTCACGTTTATTCACTCGTCCCCTCTGGTTTAATAATTTCCAATGCACCGACTGTAGCTAAAGACATGCTAGTCGCAGATATATTTACCATCGAATCATTTAGGCAGAATAAGTTAAACGCTACAGTTTAATCGCTCATTAACATTAGCGGTCTTCCACTCATAAACATGGCATTAGCTTGCTTTGTCGGGTAACCTAATTTAGCACTGGACGGCATTATAAGCTGCTATAAGCGATGTTGCCAGAGAAAATTTTTAGAAGAGATGAGGGACAAAAATGAAAGGACCGTTGTTTGTTTACTCGCTAGAACTACCACGCTGTTTCAAAGATAAACCTATAATCAAATTTGTCAACAGCTTAGTCTACACTACCCAGCTACCTTAACATTAAACATGGGCTAATTTTGATTTTTGACTGACTGTACCGGCTTTCACGGTACTCCAGCAAAACCAGGCATGGCTGACACGATTGTCATAACATGACTGAAGGATCCATCTTCCGTCTCTTGTTTAATTGCCATTTACCGGCCGTTATAAACACCGATACCGATTTATCTGCAATTTGTTCATATCAGCCGATAACATTGGCACGCCGATTTATTGGTCGGGGTTTAGCTATAACCTGTTGCCTATCTATAATCTAGTTTCGAGTTTCCACAACTTATTTATCCTCTTACATTCATGTATCAGAACGCTTGATTTAGGGCCATAATGTCAATACCTATAGGGTTTAGAATATATATACATATTTAATGCATACACTTAATATTCGTCCCTGATAGATCTGCCCTTAGAGATGTTATTCTTGCTGTTGTTTTCTTATTATCTTCTAAAATTATTGTGTAATTATAATTTCCTTTTTATCTGATGGTGTCATGAAAAAAGATTCCAGCTTGCCAATGCATTACGCAAAGTTCAGCATTTATTGTTTTAGTACTCATTTGACCTGTTCAGTAATACTACTGAAACAAGTGCTACATAATATCTTTTAATACTAGTTGATTGAGTGTCGCTCAGGCAAACGACTAAAGGTAAAAATCACTGAGGCAGGTCTCATGACAATGGGGGAAAAAAAAACAAAACAAGGCCGTGACTAAAGGTGAGCAGGGCAATGGTATGGGAATGCAATTCAGTTGGTTTATGTCATGTTTGACGTAGTTAGTGTAAACACACACACACACACACACACACACACACACACAAAGAAAACCTGTTTTCCGTCCCCTCCCATTCAGCCCACTGACTAACTGCGCCTTACCATGTGATATACACGAAACAGTTTATCTGTGAACCTCCCGTTTAAAAAAAGCAAAAAAAAAAAAAAATTGCACAGCTATCTGACTTTTATCTGTACGTTACTGAATCATCCTGACGTTTCGTCATCATAACATTCTGATGCAGACGATAATGAAAACACGAAAGATTTTTACAGCCCGTGCTGCGAAATGTCATTTTTGAGGCAAAAGCAGGCTGATCAATTGCTTTTGTAATGAGGATTGTGAGAGTACATGGGTATGTCAGCACCCCTTCAGGGATATGAGAAATCTCATGTCCACAGCACAGAGATCAGTGGAGTTTTTTTCCCCTCAGTCATGGCACAGACAACCCTTCTGTGGGGTCCTTAGAGGGATTAATTAAGCACGGTTTGAAAGACTGTGATATTGGACCATAACAGCTGTTCCTTGTCTGAGGTGGGACCCACTTCACTTGCCCTCATCCCCTTCCCCATTATCAGATTTCTACTCGCCTCTCCTGTTGCTATGGTCACCAGAGCGACGAGTAGAAATCTGATAATAGACTTAATACACTGCAGATTCTTAGATGGAACTGCTAATGCTATAGTGGCACTCTACGTTGTCCATCGACTGCTTGCTTGGCCGTTTTTCTTTACCTGTCGTTTACATATATATATATATATATAATCAGTGGCAGAGGCTGAGCTGGAAACAGAGGTGGAACAAACCTCCCCTTTAAATCCATCATTAATTTCAATCTGTTCCCGTTTATTCGTCTTAACAATAATAACGATTCGTAGAATAATTAACACCAATCGCGTAAACAGAATAAATGATTACCAGTGTCATTTCGTGATATGATTATTTCATGATGGTATTATTTCTCTCTTCTGAACTGTGTAGCGATTGTTATACCCACACGTTCTTGTAATTTGTGAATAATTGTACTTTTCGCTCTCTGCCAGACGTCAGGAAGTATTAATGTCAAATGCGCTCGTGTGATTTGCAAGATTCTGCTGTTTAAATGCTCGCGAGACACCGTAAAAGCTTGTGTGCTATAGCGAAAGCTACAGCGTGAAATTGTTTAACAAGGATGGCAATGATCTGAATACGTATTGGAAACCTAATCCCTGAATGTGTTTTACATTGTAGCTTTGTTGTGTTACGAAATTCAAATTTAAAAAACGGAGGTAAAGTCATGCCCTGCGATGGACTGGCGACCTGTCCAGGGTGTTTCCCCGCCTTTCGCCCTATGAGCCCTTGGATAGGCTCCAGCACCCCCCGCGACCCTAATCAGGATAAGCGGCTTAGATAGTGAGTGAGTGAGGTAAAGTCATTGAAATCGATCTCAATTTCTGATAATAAACTTTTAGGTTATAAAACAGGATCTTTTATCAGTATATATATATATATATGTCATCTCTCCATTATAAGACGATCTGATACGTATCTAGATACATGGGCTGCGATACGATTCACGGATGATACATTTGAATACAGAAACATTGGGTGCGATTCGATTGGGCGCGATTTGATGCCACGCAATCTGATACAGTTCTTAACATTTGTTTAATGAAGACATTCATTTTCCATTATACATTAAAATTAGCCACTTCTGTAAAAGTGGCATTGCCTAACCTCAAACTGATATATTTCATAAAAGACCAAGAATCCCAAGTGTCTTTGTTACTTTATGGCACGAAAAAAAAGGAAGACATGTCATTTCAGAATTACTTGTCATTGTGTTTATTACTTTTCCAGTAGACACAGACAAAAAAGACTTACTGAATGAACAAACATTTTTAGTCCTTTAAAACGGGCTATGGATCCGTGTCTTTGTATTGCCTGTTCTTGCTTGTGCTAGCTGCACTAGTATCCATAGACCCCTCGTCGCCCACATAGGTTCCACCATGCCGTCTCACCAGGTGAGTAGTAAGATTTGTGGTGCTACTGTAACCCAGCTGTAATTTACTCAGCTTGTGTTGAGTGTTTTTGCCAGTAATTAGATACTGTCACTTTAACACTAGTATACCACAGTAGCAACCGCTTTCCGGTAGGGTTAGGAAGCTATCATACAAATGCACTGGCGGGAGAACACGCGGGTTCAGAGGGGCTGCGCGAAGGCAGAGAGCACATCTGCGGAGTTGTGTAGTCCTCGCCTGAGCTTCGTTATCAACCATAACGGTGCAATATTCTCTCGCTAGGTGAGCATGGTTATTTCTGTGTGTGGTGTAATATACTTTGTGATAAGTATAGTAGCTTCGAACAGGAGTATTGGAGAATTGTAATGATAATAGACTAAATGTAAGCCGACGGCCGATTGCTAAATCGCCGCCATTTTGAGAAGACTCATTTAAGCGAGTTTTGAGCTATTCCATTGTTTTAGCACGCATTTTCCGTGTGGGTTATGTTAATTGTTTAAGTTAACTAATACAAGTGTTTTGTTACAAGGTGTACATTAAGTAATTGTGAAAGTATTTCATGGAAGTTTGACATGATAAACGGCATTATGTTACGTTCTAAGTTTTGGTAATTAAGTAGAAGTGGATTCCTCAAAGTAAATTAAGCTATATGTTACTTTATGTTGTGTTATAAAATAACTCTAGTAACCATGTAAGGGGTTCAGAGGGGCTGCGCGAAGGCAGAGAGCACATCTGCGGAGTTGTGTAGTCCTCGCCTGAGCTTCGTTATCAACCATAACGGTGCAATATTCTCTCGCTAGACTGCCTGCCGTCAGTAGTCCTGGACGCTTTGACACGCTGAGGAGAGGAGCAGACGGATTCGCACTGGTCACCCCACCGGGACAACTTGAGTATTACTCAATTGTTTTTGTCCACATAGAGCTCTATGCAAAATATTTTTTTTTGGGTACCCCTTTCTTTTTTTTTTGGTTGCTTCGTTTTGTTTCTTCTCAAATTTTTACGTTTGAACTGAAGTGCGGTGATAAGGACACCCAGATTTGGCAACGGAACCATTTCTTCAGATGAGAGACCCTTATAAAACCAATGTGGTAGAATGGACTAAGCAAAGGATTTGTCAGTTGAGTTTGTGTTTAACTGAAGTGTTCAAAGTATCATTTGGGAGGTGAATTCAAATGTTCGTTAGAATCCGTTTTGTTTATTTTGGACAATAGCAGTGTAATATACTATGGACAGAATTGGTCTTATGGATTGAACAAACCTTTATTGTGATATATAATTTACTTTGTATTCTATGAGAAGGATACGTTCCAGTCCAATAATTTTGTTGGATTCAGATAGTAAACAGCTATCAAACCCTGAATAAATTCTTCATTGAAGTAAGTCAATTCAGTTTGCTCATTTCTATCAGATACTGTGATTGGGTTACATAGTTGGAGAAAAATTGGCGCCCGAACAGGGACTGGAGCGTGTCCAACTCTATTTAAATCATAATTGGAAGGTAAAATGGAACTTTGTGAACAGTACGGCTTTGACCCTGAGTGTACGGTCATACTTAAAGGAGTTAGGCCAGAGGTTAGCCTTGAGCAAGTGCGGGAAGTATTCGACCTGATAGATCATGTTGTGCGGATTCAGCACCTTGACAGACATTCAAATGCCATTTTATGTCAGTTTCAGGAGTCTATCACCCCAATGCTTGTAGAAGATGAGCACTTTGACGGTAGTGGTTCCCGCTGGGAGGTTATTCAGCTCGAAGAGTATTGTCCGGGTAACATAGGTGTGGCCCCGCCGCAGGATAAACTGGTGCCTTTAGCTCGTGTAATTGATGATATGACGGTCAGTTTTAAAGAGCAGATCAGTGAGTTGGCTGTTAAGTATAATGTCAATCCTGACACCTTGAGTCAGCTAGCAGTGGGTCATATTGGCAGAAGGGGAGATGGTAATAAAGGCCCTGTAACGTCAGCTCCTGCCTCTGGTCTCAAACTCAAGTCTTCGCCTGACTCAGGAGAAGCTACCAGTGATGTGCAGTGCCCCTCAGGTTCCATGGAGGCTCCTAAGGCTGACTCCTCATTTGTGATTCCCATACCAGCAGATGCGCATCGTGTCATTGTAGAACATATTGTTAAGCATGAGGCACAAACATATACTCCTACTGTAAAAGAGATACGCTCATTTTCTGGAAATTCTCCAAAACCCTCTACTGAGGTAGACTATAACATGTGGCGGCTTCGTGCAAAACAGGTGCTGAATGATTCTAGCCTTAGTGAGAGTCAGCAGCGTCGGGTGCTACTTGACAGTTTACTTTCCCCTGCTTTGAATGTGGCCCTGGGCATCGGTCTCCAGGCATCCCCAAATGCCTATCTCCAGGAATTGGACAAGGCTTACGGTAATGTTACAGGAGGTGAGGAACTGTACATTCAGTTCTTGGAAACGCACCAGAATAGTGGGGAGAGGGCATCCGATTACTTGCGTCGCCTTCATACCTTGCTACAGGAAGTTATAGAGAGAAATGGCTTGACAAAACAAGATGCAGACGCTCATTTGCTAAAGCAGTTCATTAGAGGCTGCTGGGATGATCAGTTGATAACCAGTCTGCACTTAAAAGAGCCACTAAATGATCTTCCTAAAATGACCCCCAGCTTCTCTGAGCTGTTACTCAAAATCAGAACTTATGAGAAAGAGAGTCAACTCAAAGAAATGAGGAGAAAGCGATACATGGGGGGAAACTCAACTAAAGTCCATACCAAAACTCTGATGGCTGTTGATGAGCCTGAAGTCTCTGGCAGTGATATCTCAACCGTTGTAGGGGCTGCTACAATGGAGCGCCTTGAGGAGAGGATTAAACAGTTGGAGGCTGAGCTCATGAAAAATGCATCCATGCCAGACACTCAGAAACTTAGAAATGAAAAAGTCAGGCGTAAGCCTGCACCGAACACTAAAAGCACTAGCACCACTCCTGTTGTGCCGGCAGAAAAGGCCACAAAGGTCGGAAAGTTCTGTTATAATTGTGGAGAGGACTTCCATTTGCTGCCTCAATGTACTAATCCAGCTAATGCTGTTTTGGTGCAAAAGAAATTGTGCGAGAGGCACCGGAGTAAGCCAACCCCACCTCAAACAGCCCTACAATCAAACCCACCTTTAAACATGTAGGAGCTCCTGCTGTGGAACAAGCGGGAGCTCATGACCCAACCAGTTCCACCCTTTCAACATGTTGTATGTATGACCTCTCACCAACAGCAGAAGCAGCTACCCAGATCCCGGATGGTCTAGTGGGTGAACCCTGTGAGGGTGTGGCTTGGTTGGATGGAGTTCAGTGCCCCTGTTTAATAGATTCTGGATCACAGGTAACAATTGTATGTCAGTCATTTTATTCACAACATTTATCCCACCGAGAATTGTTCTCTATTGGCAGAGTCCTTAATATTGAGGGTGCAGCTGGGCAGCGAGTTCCTTATTTAGGGTATATCGAGGTGGAGGTTCAGTTTCCTCAAAATGCTTGCGGCACTGGTCGACGTTTCAATACCCTGGCACTAGTAGGTCCTGACCAGTCGTACAATGAGAATTTCTCTGTAATTGTTGGCACCAATATTCTGCGGCAGCTGACACAGCACTGCATAAAGAAAGGTGGATCATGTTTTCTCAAGACCTTGCCCATTCAGAATAGTTGGGCAATGGCATATGCAGAGTACTGTAAAAAGTCCAAACCCCAGATAGATAATGCTAAAGTTCTACACGTGATGCTTAGTAGCAAAGAACCAGTGCACTTAAAGCAAGGTGAAGTGCGTGTATTACAGGGCATTTGTCACTCTAAGACTAGAGGTGAGATGTTCCAAGCTCTCGTTGGTGGCTTAGAGGGAATACCCACTCCTGGAGGTTTGATAGTATATGATCAAATAGTGGATGTGAAACGTGGAGCCCAAAATAAGTTTGAGCTTACTGTCAAAAACATTTCTCAGCACGACATCACTTTACCCCCAAAGACAGTCATTGCAGAGTGCTCTCCTATTGATTGGGCTGTGCCGATTACATCAGCTGCCTTTGATGTCTTACCTGATGTCTCTACACTGCAGTTGCATTCCTTCTTGGTCTCCCCAAACGAGAAGGCAATTTCTGCTGCTGAAACCATCAATTTAGATTTTGCCGACAGCCCCATAACTGCACAACTTAAAGAGCACATACGAGCTAGAGTTCGGAATGAAGTGCCTCATGCCTTTTCCCAGCATGACCTTGATGTTGGCACCGTTGCAGGTGTCAGCCACCGTATTGAGTTAGAGCCGCATGTCCCGTTCAAAGAGCGCACAAGGCGTGTCTCACCTGCAGATTTTAATGACCTGAAGAGGCACTTACAGGATCTCTTAGCAGCAGGCATCATTGAGGAATCTAGTAGTCCCTATGCATCCCCAATCGTGCTTGTTCGAAAGAAGAATGGCGAACTTAGGATGGTAGTGGATTATCGGAGGTTAAACAACCTTACTAAGAAGGATGCGTACCCATTACCTAGAATAGAGGAGACGTTCACGCTGCTATCGGGTTCAAAGTGGTTCAGTGTCCTTGATCTTAAGAGTGGATATTATCAGCTTGAGGTCGAGCCATCTGATCGGCCCAAGACAGCTTTCACAACCCCGTTTGGAACCTGGCAGTTCCGGAGAATGCCTCAAGGCTTGACGAACTCACCGGCAACGTTCCAGCGGACTATGGAGAAAGTAATGGAGGGAATCAATCTCCAAGAAGTCATTGCTTTCCTCGATGATCTAATAATATTCTCTGACACACTAGAGGAGCATGAGGAAAGGTTAATGAAAGTGCTCAAACGCATAGCTGACTTTGGGCTTAAATTGTCCCCCTCCAAATGCAAATTTTTCCAGACGTCTGTGCGGTATTTGGGGCATGTGATCTCCGCCCAGGGAATCCAGCCTGACCCTGAAAAGGTTGCCGCTATCAAGAAATGGCCTCGCCCTCAGACCATTAGAGAACTCCGGTCGTTTCTTGGTTTTACTGGATACTACCGGCGGTTTGTGCATGACTATGCCCGAATTGTCCGTCCTCTCAATGATTTGCTAAAGGGAGACTATGCCCCCAGACATAAGCGCCCAAGTCACTGGCTGCGGACAAGGTCACCTTGCTTAGGTGATAGATGGAGCGATAGCTGTCAGGCAGCCTTTGAACTTATCATCGAGAAGCTGACTTCAGCACCCATTCTTGGCTTTGCTGACTGGCGACTTCCATATGTAGTGCATACTGACGCTAGTACAACGGGGCTAGGTGCAGTCTTATATCAAGTCCAGGATGGTCAAACTCGAGTGGTAGCCTATGCAAGTCGTGGGCTCTCCAAAAGTGAGAAAAATTACCCTGCCCATAAGTTAGAATTTCTTGCCCTTAAGTGGGCTATCAGCGAGAAGTTTCACGATTATTTGTACGGGACTAAGTTCAAAGTGCTGACGGATAATAACCCCTTAACCTATGTTTTGACTAGTGCAAAGCTGGATGCCACAAGCCATAGGTGGCTTGCTGCACTGTCAGTCTACAATTTTGACATCCACTACAAATCAGGTTTACGAAATGCAGATGCTGATGGTCTTTCTCGGCAGCCCCACGGACCTCCAGCAGAGGACGAGGAGTCAGAGGAGTTGAACCGGAAGATATCCAGTCTGTTAGATCGCACTAGTCTGGCCCCTGGTGAGTTCAGTGTTCTCGATGCTGAGGTTTTGGGAACGGAATGCATGCGCCATGGTGTTAGGGTCCTCGCAGTGTCCAGAGGAGGTGCTGAGTATGATGATAGTGGAATCCCCGCAGTGGAAACCCTCCTATGCAATGAGAGTGCTGTCCCTGATGACCTGGAGGATCCAGGGCCGTGGCCTGGCCAAGCAGCCCTCCCGGGGATGTCTAATGAGGACTGGCGGCGGTTGCAGAGAGAGGATGCAAATCTGGCCTGCATTATAGGCATTTTAGAAGGTGAATCAGACACGGAGACATCAGGTAGAAGGCCACAGCAGCCTGAAGTGGTGCTACTCTTACGGGAGAGGTCAAAACTGATGTTGCTGGATGGAGTGTTGTACCGTAAGGTCCTAAACCAGAGGGGAGAGGTGTTTCATCAGCTTGTTATGCCCGTTAGTCAGAGAGAGAGAGCTTTTCACGGTGTCCATGATGAAACAGGCCACATGGGTGTTGAGAGGACTTTAGAACTTGCGAGAGCTAGATTCTATTGGCCCAAAATGGCTCAATATATTGAAACTAAGTGCAAAACGTGTGAGAGGTGTGTAAGGAGGAAAGCCAGAGCCCAGAAGGCAGCCAAACTAGTTAACATCAAAGTCAGTGGGCCACTAGAGCTCGTTTGTATGGATTTTCTCACCCTAGAACCTGACTCCAGAGACACTCGAAACATATTGGTCGTAACTGACCATTTCACGAAGTATGCGCAAGCATACCCAACAAGAGATCAAACGGCTAAGACGGTTGCCAAGGTTTTGTGGGAAGATTTCATCAGCCATTATGGTTTCCCTCGCCGATTACACAGTGATCAAGGGGCTAATTTTGAGTCCGAAGTGGTGTCTGAGCTGTGTGTATTGTCTGGGGTTAAGTCGCGGACAACCCCGTACCATCCAAGAGGGAATCCAGTTGAAAGATTCAATCGGACTCTGCTTGACCTTTTGGGAACACTGGAGGAGAAGAAAAAGGAAGAATGGAGGAAATATGTTAGACCCCTTGTGCATGCTTATAATTGCACCAGGAATGATGCAACTGGGGAAGCACCTTTCCTTCTTATGTTCGGTAGACAACCACGCCTTCCAATTGACCTCTGCTTCGGTATCAGTCCTCAGGGTCACAACGCCAAAACACATTCACAATATGTGCGTGAGCTGAAAAGCAGACTCCGACATGCCTACAATCTAGCCTCAAGAAACGCTGAGAAAAGGCAGTTACTTAACAAAAGACGCTGGGATGCCAATGTCACTGCTATGCCTCTCGAAGTTGGTGACAGGGTTCTGGTAAGGAATTTGAGCCTCAGAAAGAAGCACAAAATTTCAGATAGGTGGGAATCTGTGGTCCACATTGTAGTCAGGCAGCCTGATGAGAGTATTCCGGTTTACGTAGTGAGACCTGAGAATGGAGACGGTAGAGAACGGGTCCTACATCGCGACATGTTGCTTCCATGTGGGTTTCTGCCAGTGAATTTTGAGGCTGAAAGTGGAAGTGATGTGGTAGATCATTCTCCCGCTCAGGTATCCAGAGCGACTGATGGGGAGGGGAAGACCAAAGAGCTTCCATCCACCATTGAAGGAGAGGATGATGGAGAAACTCCCTCTACTTCATCCCAAACATCTGACAGTGCTATGTCTGCTGAACAATGTGCATCTCAGTCTCAAAGCCCTTTGAATCCTGAAGCTGATGAGTTTGTTTCAGGCTCTCCAGAGTTGTCAGATATTGAGACTGTAGCACTGTCAGCCCCAACACAGGGTAGGCCGCAGAGGAGACGTGCCCCCCCAGTTCACCTTAAGGACTATAGTGTTGGTTGTAGACAGCACAGTGTCAATCCTCTTGCTGATAAAACACTGTTTTATGGTTTTTTAATTTCTTTGCAACAGCAGATTGCAGGGTTAATACAGTCCATGGTTAGTGAGAATGACGGGGACGTCATATTCTAAGTGGGGGAGGATGTAACCCAGCTGTAATTTACTCAGCTTGTGTTGAGTGTTTTTGCCAGTAATTAGATACTGTCACTTTAACACTAGTATACCACAGTAGCAACCGCTTTCCGGTAGGGTTAGGAAGCTATCATACAAATGCACTGGCGGGAGAACACGCGGGTTCAGAGGGGCTGCGCGAAGGCAGAGAGCACATCTGCGGAGTTGTGTAGTCCTCGCCTGAGCTTCGTTATCAACCATAACGGTGCAATATTCTCTCGCTAGGTGAGCATGGTTATTTCTGTGTGTGGTGTAATATACTTTGTGATAAGTATAGTAGCTTCGAACAGGAGTATTGGAGAATTGTAATGATAATAGACTAAATGTAAGCCGACGGCCGATTGCTAAATCGCCGCCATTTTGAGAAGACTCATTTAAGCGAGTTTTGAGCTATTCCATTGTTTTAGCACGCATTTTCCGTGTGGGTTATGTTAATTGTTTAAGTTAACTAATACAAGTGTTTTGTTACAAGGTGTACATTAAGTAATTGTGAAAGTATTTCATGGAAGTTTGACATGATAAACGGCATTATGTTACGTTCTAAGTTTTGGTAATTAAGTAGAAGTGGATTCCTCAAAGTAAATTAAGCTATATGTTACTTTATGTTGTGTTATAAAATAACTCTAGTAACCATGTAAGGGGTTCAGAGGGGCTGCGCGAAGGCAGAGAGCACATCTGCGGAGTTGTGTAGTCCTCGCCTGAGCTTCGTTATCAACCATAACGGTGCAATATTCTCTCGCTAGACTGCCTGCCGTCAGTAGTCCTGGACGCTTTGACACGCTGAGGAGAGGAGCAGACGGATTCGCACTGGTCACCCCACCGGGACAACTTGAGTATTACTCAATTGTTTTTGTCCACATAGAGCTCTATGCAAAATATTTTTTTTTGGGTACCCCTTTCTTTTTTTTTTGGTTGCTTCGTTTTGTTTCTTCTCAAATTTTTACGTTTGAACTGAAGTGCGGTGATAAGGACACCCAGATTTGGCAACGGAACCATTTCTTCAGATGAGAGACCCTTATAAAACCAATGTGGTAGAATGGACTAAGCAAAGGATTTGTCAGTTGAGTTTGTGTTTAACTGAAGTGTTCAAAGTATCATTTGGGAGGTGAATTCAAATGTTCGTTAGAATCCGTTTTGTTTATTTTGGACAATAGCAGTGTAATATACTATGGACAGAATTGGTCTTATGGATTGAACAAACCTTTATTGTGATATATAATTTACTTTGTATTCTATGAGAAGGATACGTTCCAGTCCAATAATTTTGTTGGATTCAGATAGTAAACAGCTATCAAACCCTGAATAAATTCTTCATTGAAGTAAGTCAATTCAGTTTGCTCATTTCTATCAGATACTGTGATTGGGTTACACTACCACCTTACTTAATTGCTGTTCTACAGACCTTACAAATGGCCAGACTTTGTCCAATTTTCCTACCTTCTTATGAACTCCAAATGTCTTCCAAATTTTAGATTTTAGATCTGATGGTGCACTGTAAACCGTGCCAGCGCTGCCGAACGTTCTTCTTGCATTAACTCGCAAGCAAGGCTAACGTTACTCTCCTAAAAGGTAAAAGGTCAATGCGAGACGCTGTGCAGATTTACTGGGGAATGAGAGGCGGTCATGACTTGTAACTTTAGATCAGAGTCTTCGGCAGCAGCAGCTAAATACTAAAGTAGAATTAGCAGCAAAGCTTCAGTCAACCGAGTCGTAACCTTAGAATCGGGCCATCGACCGGTTCGTGGTACATTTAGACCGATCCAGGGGTCCGCGTATCAACGTAGTTGCATCTTTAACGTTAAAAATCGGTTTCCGATTCGTACCGATGAACCGTTACATACAAATTTATAAATTTTTGTATATAAAAAATGCTCACCAAAGCCAAGCCAGGCACCATGTCATGGTTTTGGCTTTTAGAAGATTTGGAGGAAGGAACATGTAAGAACAGCCTTCTAATTGTTGCAATTTTTCATATAATTCAATGTCATGCTAATAACACTGAGCTGCACCACACACTGTACTCTTCAAGGGATTACACCAACAGGATTTGAGACAGTGACCTCTAGGCTGACTGACCTGACCCCACGCCAGGCTGACCTCAATCTTACTCGTGCATCGCTTGTCACTGTAGAGTTCTTGGAAAATGAGTTTGTGTATCCAAAATCCGCTGAAAGCCCAACACATTAGAACCTTACATGACAAAAAAAAAAAAAAAGAATTCTAGCAAAACACAGTCAACCATCTTCTGATTAAAAGAGAGAGAGAGACAGAGAGAGAGAGAGAGGGAGACAGAGATTATTTTAGGTAACAAGTTATGTCCTCAAAACAGTGTGAGGTCAAAACAGGATTTAAAAGATAATAATGAAGCCAGTTAGTTTAGAAATACAATGGTAGTAAATGAGATGTTTCTCACTTTCTCATTTCTCACTTTTTGTCACACATGTCAGTATATCACCCGTTATCTCCTTTCTTTCTTTCTTTCTTTCTTTCTTTCTTTCTTTCTTTCTTTCTTTCTTTCTTTCTTTCTTTCTTTCTTTCTTTCTTTCTCTTCTTCCTTCTTTGTTTTTTTTAAAAATCAAACTCTGACCTGTCGGAGCATAAACTGATAAAAAGACTAACGGAAGGTCCAGGAAGCTTGTTGGTTTATTAGATTGGGAATTAGGAATTAGCAATTAGGTTAACTCTTCCTCAAGACGAATTAGCACATTTTAGTATTTATACAATTTTGGCTCAGTACACTGATGTGTTACTTTAGTGAACATGTATTTGTTCATCCAACTGGAAAGATCCCCATTGCATACAGATCTGGTAAACTGAACGTGGGAAACTGAACTGACTCAACTACATTTCAGCCCTGTTTCGTTTTAACTGATAGTCTGTGTCAATCATATATTTTCAGTTTCTGCATTCTGTCGCAACACATCATATTATCATGATTGTCATTCTCATTTAGAGGGACTATGTGTAGTCCTGTGACTGTAACTCCGATCAGGACTATTCTTGATTCATTTCCATCACCACACAGCCCAAAGCTTCATCAGAAATACATTTGTTTGATTGCTCAAACCATTATTAATATGATAAGGAGATGCAGGGAACCCATCTGTATTGTCCTCAGCTGTTTTGACTCATGCATGCGTGCATGTGTGTGTGTGTGTGTGTGTGTGCGCGTGTGTTCGGATGTGTGTATGTGTGTGTGTGTGTAGCGTGCATGTTCGGGTGTGTGTGCGTGTGTGTGAGAGAGAGAGAGAGAGAGAGAGAGCTCAGTTTATCTGTTATGAAATCCTTTTGGGCCACTTCCAGTTTCCCCATCTGAGAGGGGGAGTGCACATGTATCAGGACAGGTCTCCTCCCTACAAGGCTCTTTCACGTTTTTTCACCCTCTCAACTGCCGCATGAGGTTTGTCCTGACCAGACTGCCATGTGTGGACGCTGCATTTCATTAAGTTATGATCATATTCAAACGCCCCTTTGACCTTTTACCTCAGCACAGCAATCTAAAGAGCCGACGAACCTTCCATTCGATTGCGTTGAACATTTCATCGCATCCTCTGCTCTCTTCATCCTCCTCCTCACCTCCTTGTCTTTTTTTTGTTGTTGTTTTTTTGGTTTTTGTCTACATTTTTTTACCTTTACAAAGACACTGCTGTTTTCAACACACATATCACAGTGTGGTACAGATGTCTGTCTACATTAAACACCCACACAGCGGCATTTTCCGTGTACCCTCATCCTTTGACAGGGAGACAAACTGTTCTCTAATGAAATGGTGGAAAGAGAAGGACATGCACAGAGCTGAACCAGGCTGCGCTTTGGTTTGTGTTGATGATTACTTTTGCTTACACCAGCGGGGATCATGTTTTGGCCGACAAGGTTGAGGATTCACTGACGTACTTTACCGTTGTTTACAATCAGAACTAAGCTCGGTGGGGAGGGTTATTATTGCTGTGTTCTGGAAAAATACTGAGATATTACATATTAAATATATACATATATATGTGTGTGTGTGTGTGTGCGCGCGTTTGTATGTTTTGTACATTTCATCTGGGCAGTATGTGTTT
>NC_044501.1:39406238-39413738 GCF_902362185.1 Chanos chanos | reverse complement strand
TGTTGTATTCGAAGGATTGGATCTTTATATCTGGAGCTCTGTCTGTCTGTCTGTCTGTCTGTCTGACAGACTGGGGGGATAGTGCCTGGGCTAATTTGAACACAGCAGTTTGTTTGGTTGATGCTGTTGGAAGTGGACGGTGATAAAAATAAAAGCAGGGTTATTTAAGCCGGCAGCGGTGAATGGACAGGGAAATAAGATAGTGTAATCAAAAGCTTAGGGTAGCATGGTTATGCAGGTGAAGTGAGAGAACACAGGGACTTTGCCTGGATGCTTTCCCAGATCTGTTTTTTTTTTTTTTTTTTTTTTTTACCGTGAGACCCATGTTAGGTGATACAGTTTAAACCTTCATCCAGTTCTCTCTTGTTATATAATTCTATAAAAATGCTTTTTTTGTGATGTCAAACCAAATGAATCTGCTGTTTTCATGTGATCAGGCCGCTTTTGTATGCTAATGGGATTAACAGCATTGTTAGGATAGTTTGCGAAGTTGGGCTCATGTCGTTTCTCTCTCACCTTTTCTTAATGTTTGACACTGCCAATGAATCCAGCGGTTATAAATAAAAAAGTGTCAATCAATTGTTCTGTTTCTCTCACTCTCTCTTTCTCTTTCTGTCTTACCGAATTTTCTCTTCAGTATGTGTCAATCAGGAAAACTAGAAAGACGTGTATTTTAGGAGTTCTTGAACTCCTAAAGTTAGATCATGCATACCATAAGTCGAGTGGAAATTTTCTAGGTTGTAAATGTACTGGGAGAGCTTAATTGTCTTGTGTACAGTTGATGATGGTGGATCTCTGTCTGACTTTTTTCACATCAATCTAGTTCTCCCTTTTTTGTGTGTGCTTCTTTTGCACGTTCAGAAATCTACTTTAAGTCTAATTATCTGATGTGTAAAATGATAATGGGATTTCAAATCTCTCTGTCTCTCTCTCTCTCTCTCTTGCTCTCTGTCAGGTCCAGTGACAGTTAGAGAGAAATGTCTCAGAAGAGGAAGATTCTCCTTTTTCTGGTGGCAATCAGTTCAGTCAGTCTGTTCTTGCATCATGGAGGACACCTCAACTGGTAAGAGTCAGTCACGTCTTCCTTTTCCTGGATTTGCTGTTAGGGCACTCCTTCGAGCATGTGATTTATATCTTCTTCATCCTGTCTCTCGGTCTCCTTGCGCTTCCATTTGCAATGTTCATCGTTCTCATCTCATGTCTCATCTCTGAAACCTCCACTTTTTCATTAGTCATTTTGCCACTATCTTTTATATGTCCGTCTTCCTCAAACCCCTTCCCACTACAACTAATTTACGATACCCTGAATTTCTGCTCTCTCTGTTTGTTGAACAGGACTATGGAAACATCCCCGATGGTCTGTCCATCCACCTCTCCCACTCCCACGCCCAAACACACCAGCATCGCCTTCCTAAAGACGCATAAAACAGCCAGCTCCACCGTGCAGAACATCCTGTTCCGATTTGCGGAACGCAACAACCTGACGGTGGCTCTTCCCGGCTACCCGTGCGACCACCAGTTCTGCTATCCCCACACCTTCAACAATCGTTTCGTCCACCCCCACACCGTTCCACCCAAAATCATCACCAGCCACATGCGCTTCAACCGTGCCGAACTCCTTCGTCTCATGCCCAACGACACCATTTACATCACCATCCTTCGTGAGCCTGCCAGCATGTTCGAATCGCTCTTCAGCTATTACAACCAGTACTGTCTCAGTTTCAAACGGGTGCCCAATGGATCCCTGGAGACCTTCCTGGAAAACCCCTGGAGCTACTACCGGCCAGAAGAGAAGTACGCGGTGTACGCTCGCAACACGCTCACCTACGACCTGGGCGGAGACAAGGACCAGACGGATCCGATGTACATCCGGAACTTCGTGGCCGAGGTGGACCGTGTGTTCTCCTTGGTGATGATCGCAGAGTACTTCGACGAGTCGTTGATCCTCTTGCGTCATTTGCTGGGTTGGGAGTTGGAAGATGTCCTGTATGTGAAACTCAACATGCGCACGTCCACCTCCAAGCTCAGCCTGTCCAGCGGCCTTCCCGCCAAAATCCGCGCTTGGAACTCTGTGGACGCCGCTCTTTATGACCACTTCAATGCCTCGCTGTGGAGAAAGCTGGAAGACCTGGGGGTGGGATGCGTGGCTCGGGAAGTCCAGCTCTTGCAGCGGGCGACGGATCGACTCTTGCGAGGGTGCTTCGGCAGCAACTTCCCGCAGCTCCGCTCGGCCTCGCAGATCAAGAACAAAAACTTGCGTCCATGGCAACCCAGCTCCAAGGTAGCCATCGTTGGGTATGAACTCCCGAGCAACATTTCGCGCGGCAGTCGTGGCCAATCGCAGGACATGTGTCTGAAGCTCATAATGCCTGAGGTGCAGTACACGCATCTGCTGCAACACTCGGAGTCGTTGCGGTACCGACGCAAACACCCGACGCGTACCCCGATGCAAACTCTACGCCCAGCCATATCTACCCTCCACCAGCAAGGGAGGAAAGACCACAAAGAGACTCTAGAACGCAGCATCACCTCCCCACCTCTGGGAGCCGAAATCGGGGGCACCAGGGGGACACAGCAGGTGTCCAAAAAGCAGACCACTTAAGAGCCGCAACCCAAAATCCTGTGCCTCTTCCCCTTCCCATTCCCTTTTCCCCTCAGTAAAAACTCTACCCTTGGGAGCTTTTTAGGGAACGGACTGAACAGTTTCAGTGGGTGTCAGGGATTTGAGGGAATTTGTATATCAGTGTACGAACACGTGTGTGTGTGTGTGTGTGTGTGTGTGTGTGTGTGTGTCTGTGACTTTGCGAGGCAGCTCTTGAGCCATAGAGCACGGTTCAGTGAAGTAGACGGACGCCTGCAGTCAAACCGCCATTATCCCTGGCTCAGAGACTCGCCCCTCACAGTGGGCCTTCTGGCTTTCTTTCAGCGTTTTAATATTTAATCATTTACTCTGGATACTCTCCTCGGAGCCCTTCCACTTAGGTTACACAGTCCTGCCCTGCGTTTTCACTGTGGATCGTGCCCAAATTACTGCAGCTTAGTCTTAACCAGAGGACCAAGAATACGGAAAGAAAAAAAAAAGGGTAGAAATACTTGAGGTCAAGTTGAGAGAACTTGTGTACCACAAATACATATATGATGCTTCTTTGGATGTGACCGTTTTTTTTTTTGTTTTCTTTCTTCTCTTTGTTTTATTTTGCTTTTGATGAATTTTGTCAGAAATGTCTGTGTTTTACAAGCGTAATAACTGAAGGAGAACACGTTCTAAGATTCTTCAGGAGGAAAGGAAAACTGAGATGAGAGCCAATGTTTGGGTTGATTTTGTTTATAATAAACACTCTCTTGGCTCGCACAGAAGGTTTTATCGCTTCATCGATGATGTCACCATCCTCTTCTTCATTTTAATTCTCCAAAGGATGACCTTAGCCGTAAAGAGCTGTCCCAGAATGCAACGCGTCCATGCTACGTGAACTTGCAGTCATGTTGCGTTCTGACATTGTGGAAGACTCTCCCACGTTGTTGACATGGCAACATAAGGGAACGTAACCTGCACTTGAGTTTCACTGTTTATTATTTATTTATTTTTTGGGTTAGGTTGCAGAATTCCAGCACTGTAATTTTAGAATGCTGTGGTTTGGAAGACATACGCGTGCTTTTTATTAGTGTCTTGTGTTTTAATGTTTGTTTGGATTTTTTTTGGTTAAATGAAGAAAAACTAGCATTTGCACTTAAAGCAATACAGTGAGGGCATGTAACTTTAAATATTTTGTTTGTAAAAGGACTATGTTCCTATTTCAGAACATATGGTTATGAAAACAGTTCCACAGAATAAAACAGTTAGTACAAACACACAGTCAAGCATTTTATACGATTTCTAGTTGATGTTGAGGCTACAGTGTTGAACATTTTGGCTTCTTGCCTTATCGTATGAAATAGTCATACGCGCTGGTTGTGATGGTCTGAAAAAATTATTGAGCTCATGTCGTTAAATTATTAAATGCACACACACACACACACACACACATATCACGCAAACACACACACACACACACACACACACACACGCTTAGATATTCAACATGAAGACGGGTTGTGCTGTACAGGAGTAGATGGCAAGAGATGCAGTCGTCCACACTGGCAGATGAAACTCCTTCACACCTCCACTTCACACTTCAAACCGCATACATTACACTCAGTCCTCTGACAGAACACACAACTCCTTCCCTTTTCTCTGCTTCCTCCTCTCTCTGCACCAGCCCCCTGCGTTCCTGGCTTCTCTCTCTTTTTACGAGAGAGAAGCGTTCGAACGCTAAAAGAATCACCAGCCTCATTTCATCTATTAAGGTGTCCCCCAATAGCTTTGCATTTACATTTAAATTTCAGTTACATATACAAAATAATTACTGTGTTTAAAATATTATTGTGCGAACATAAATTTGCAACACTCCTCTTTACTAAATGAGATATTTCGTGTGTACTCGTAGGGACGCACGGTTCTATATGTCTACATGTGGTGTATTACTACATGCAAATGCGTTGATATTGGGGATGGTTTCTATGTAAAGGTTTTGAGGGACCTGGTGGATTCAGGTCCGGTTATTCCACTTTATAACTTTCTTTTTTGCCTGTTCAAAGTGCTCTTTGATTGTACCAATGCATTTTTAAGGTCATTTTATTGGTGTTGTAATTACAAAAGGGTCCTGTTTAAAGAGAACGCACAAGAGCACAGCAGTGCAGTTGTTTTTGTTTGTTTGTTTGTTTTGAGGGTTTTTTTTTGTTTTTTTTTTTGGTGTTAACTTATCTGAGGAAGTAAAATTGTGAGTATTCAGTGATTCTATCATCTCTTTAAATGCTCATCAGTGGAACAAGGAGAAAGGAAAAAAAAAAAAACATGAAATGATTCTTTGAGAGAAAATGTACTGTCCATATGTAAACCTGCGATGACCAAATGAAATCAGAGTGCTTTTTAAGCCTTTTTTGGAATGGGATTGAGACTTTGTCTATAAAATGCCGGTTGTGATAATCTCAGATTTGGAAACACGATTGTAACCCCCCCCCCCCCTTTCCTTTTTCTCACGAGATTCATTTTCAAACTGTATATTCGTTCAGCTGTGCTTTCTCTTTCTTTCTTTCTTTCTTTCTTTCTTTTATTATGTGGAGGTCTAAGCAGATAAGCAGAGTGCTACAGACAATCAGTTGGTCTCCAAAACTCTGGACAGTGGGATGTTAAGACTGATCAATAAAAACTCAAAAACATCATCTCATATCCAAAGCTGATTTTTTTTTCCCCCTTTGGTTTTTACTGCAGATAAATTCCTGTATTCAACTGTGAAAAATGAAGTAAAATAAAATATGTTAAAACTAAACAGGGCTATTGCTCTGAAGGGCAGGCCCCACTCTTTAAAAAAAAATATCCGAACATCTAAATTAGCTTTACAGCAAGTTCGTTTTCATCTTGACAACAATTCATTTTGATTTTACAGCAGTTCATTTAACTTTGAACTCTACCGATTGATTTGTGGAGAGAATCCAGTCAGAGTGGATTTCGGGAAGTGAATATAACAACATTAAAAGTCACCTTCGCTCGCCGTGTTTCATAACCGCTGCGGTTGCCATGGTTTCACGAGCACGGGCTGCCTTCTGATTGTGGTCTGACGTGCTAACGAAAGACAAAAGACTGCTGTCACAGCTGTTGATTAGCCACTAATTGAAAAGAGCTTGTTAAAAAACACAAGGTGGTTTTTCTCCCAAAGGAAACCGTTCCTGTTTTAGACAGATACTCTCTTTGTCGCAGGGTTTCATTAGCACCGGGGCTGATGAATGCGTGTCGCAACGGAACGGGGGTGCAGCTGTTAATCACCACGTTTGTTTTTGAGTCTTATGAAAACAAATCACTCAACTTTTTTTTTTTTAACCCATCAGCCAGTATGATTTTAAGTACCCAATGATTTTAATCAATGATTTTTTGACCGCTTTCAAAGAATACGTAAAAATAACAATAAATAATATTGATCACAATAAAAAATAAAGTGAGGATGACAGACAATAGTCATCTTATGGTGGTTCTATAAGCGTTCTAAGCAATCTGAAATGCTGCGGGCAAGCCTCATTGTTTGCGGCATGTAATATGAATACAGAGCCAACATATCACATGACCAAACATGTTTGTAATGACAGTATGATTTATTCATTTTGTAGACCGTTGTACTTGACTTGGCATTTAAATGTAATAATAGGTAACAGGTTATAACAGCATGTAATGTAACATATAACCGATACAGTAAAAAGAAAAATAATAATATTTCTTGTGGAGTTAGTATGCGTATACACAGAGGCTGAATAATCCCAGAGTTCTGTGAGGGTGTTCACTGCAAAGCCAACACTCACAGGGCTGTGAGAGAGGGTATACGCATCAGCATTTCTGATTACATCTGCATATTCTTCCAAATGAGGTTGGGAGGGAAAAAAAAAAAAGAAAAAGAAGAAGAACGCAGAGATGAAAGCAGGCATAAACCCACGCAGAACTGACGCTTGAGATGCTCTCTCTCTCTCTCTCTCTCTCTCTCTCTCTCTCTCTCTCTCTCTCGCTCTGCTGTGGAGCTATGTTGGAGTAGTGTGTGGGTGTGTAAGGAAGAGCATGAAGAGAGTGGAGGGGGTGGGGGGTTGGGGGGGTGGAGGAGGAGGTAGGACAATTTAGAATGGGGGTCAGAGTCTGTGGGCAGTAGCCAGAGGCATGAAGCGCTGGAATCTGTTGGGTTTTTTTGTTGTTGGGTTTTTTTTTTTGTTGGGTTTTTTTTTTTTGGTCAGGCACATGTTTACAGTTGAAACTGAACAAGAGTGAGGTCCTTGGTCCTTGCTCTGTGACTGAGCAGATTAGTGCTCAAATCAAGCAGAAAAGGAGGCATGCAGAGAGGGAGAGAGAGAGAGAGAGAGAGAGAGAGAGAGAAATACTGTTACCACAAAAAACAGATTGAAATATTCGGGGGGGAGTTCAGACAGAGCGCAAAGCTGTAAGTGTAGGAGAGGAGGAGGAGTAGGAGGCGAATGAACCAGGGGTTGGGAGGAGGAGGAGGAGGAGGAGAGGGGCAGTTTGCTAGGACTTAAGTTCTAATGAAGTAAAATCCTGCAAGCGCAAAATCTACCCTCTGTCAGTTTCCAGAAGGCCCTGTCTTCGCTGGCGCTGACACACACACACACACACACACACACACACTCCCCCAGAGATGCTTATTCACAGCGAGTCATCCACTCGACTCAGCTTATCTTCCAGTCGACGAGTTCAATCAACTGCAGTGGTTACATCTCTCACGAGGGGCTGTTCTTTCCAAATCTGACACCAGGCGAAAAAGAAAGGGAGGAGAGGGGGATGACAAGTGGAAGACGTGAAGATTTTGTGCCCTGCGGTCTGAGAGGAAAAGTGTCTCACTTAAATTTGAAAGGCAGCCTGGTTGAGCTCACTAAAGTAATGACTCTTAATCCCAATGGCTTTTTGTGCGTGTG
>NC_044501.1:39398738-39403738 GCF_902362185.1 Chanos chanos | reverse complement strand
ATTTTCACTCTCTTTATCGGGTCCTCTCTTTCCTCCTCTCCCTAAATCTCCCTCCCTCTCTCTCTCTCTCTCCATCACTTATTTTATGTTTTTCTATTCATTTCCTCATACTCTTTATCTGTTTTCTCACACACACACACACACACACACAAAATTGTGAATTCAGAAAGTCTTGCTGTACCTGTCACTATGGCTAATTTAACAGGAGGGGGGAGATCATACAGACCTCTGATCTCACAAGCACACACGCGCGCGTGCGTGCGTGCACACACACACACAAGTCCTGGGGGCCTGTCTGGTCTTTGGAGGATGTCTGAGACCACTTGTTCTAACACCCCTCAAACACTTTGAGACAGAGTCCCTGTGTTGCTGCGACAGCTTTTTTTTTTTTTTGCCTAACACACACCCACACACGAACGTACAGTAGGATGATGCAGAGACTAAAACGGATACGCGGTTGAAGGGTCATCTCCTGCAGCCAACCGAGAGCGATACTGACTCACTGCCATGGAGAGATGCACTGAAATATGCAGATGAGTGAACAACACACATCTGCTTAAATGGTTCTGTGGTTTCACGTCAATCACCCTCAGGGAACCGTTGGGAAATCGACGTGTAGGCATCTCCAAAAAGGCCACAGAGTGGGAGTTCGGTCGTTTCTCTCTCCCAACACATTTCAGTTAACTCTGCGCTAGTTACCCCACCTATAAATATTTAAAATGAAAAAAAAAAATACACAGACGTCAGATAAAATAACATCTGCAACAGTGGATTAGTTCCGGTTTTTTTTCTAATGCTAAAAATGAAAAAATTAAAGAAGTAAGTCATTAAGAGTGCTGTGAAGTCAGTCAAATAGAGATTTGGTTAAGGAAGATTAAGTGAATCACCTAATACGAAGGTATAATGTTGGTTATAGCATCATATGTTATTTAAAGACACTTGAGTTCAGAAAACAGCCCAGTAGCCTATGAGATATGCTATGTCCCAAAGACTAGCGAGACACAGGCCTATAATACGTAGGAAAAAAACACCAGGTGCTTAGATTCATTGATTTAGTAATTACCCAGCTATCAATGGATGTTCAGAAACCTTTAACACTTATCCGACTTGGAGGCCATAGGCAGACGCCTTGCCATAAAAAAAGTTAGCAACACTCAAGAGGAACTAGTATTTTTGTATTTCACTCTACCAAAGTCATTGATGCTGTACATTTTATACGCAATACCATTCTTTATCACAAACCAGAATTCATGTTTTTATTTGTAGTCAAAGGCGTTGAACTTTTTAAACGTATTTTTAAATGGTCAAGCCATTTATGAGCACCAAGAATTCTAGTCATGAACGTGAGAGCCAGGTTTTTCTCCCCAGTTCCATCCTCATCGTAACTAAACCGATAAGAAACGGCTGGGCCGCTTCATAAGCGTGAGGGCCTTGAAGAGAAGCCGTGACGAAGCCAGGGCGACAGCGCAAATGTGAACAGGTCAGAACCATCAGCGACGATCTGTCATAAGTTCAATGAGTCATACTTACTTCTGCATGCTCTCTCTCTCTCTCTCTCTCACTCACATACACACACACACACACACACACACACAAGAGCAAAGTAATGCTTATTCACAGCGAGTCATCCACTCGACTCAGCTTATCTCACAGTCGGCGAATTCAATCAACTGCAGTGGTTACAGTGCAAGGGAGGGAGAGAGAGAGAGAGAGTGAGAGTGAGAGGGAGAGAGAGAGACATTGTCACTCGCTTTAGAGTGTAAATATCTTATGACTGTGCAGAATACCTCTAAGAACTTTGTCGGATCTATCTCTCCACAACCTTGCATGAACTGTGACCACGCCGAAGTCTGTTAAATAAAAAGGCATCCCTGTAGAATTATAAAGGATAAAGGATGAAAGATGAAGCCTATCAGTTATGTAAAATATCACTTGCACTGCATATCCGCTGTCTTGACATGCCAAACACACCATCCTGCATAGCTTTGAATAGACCATGTTCAGGAAAAACAACAAGCAGAGGCAAAATAAAGAACCGAACCGGTTTTCTTTGCTTTCTTTTCGTTTTTTCCAATTAATCAATTAATTAATCTATTTATTTATTTTAGAAATCATAGGCGTTGAGAAATGCCTCGTGTTGAAAAAGTGCAATTGTTTTCTTCTAGTGACATCTAGCGGCGGAATATGAAACTGCATGACTATCTCACGCACTGGGCGCTCCGTCAATGCGCGGGTGTGTGCCTGTGGGAAGCGCGCAAAGCAGTGCCCTTTTTTCACTGTTCCACAGTTTCTATTAGCATTTTGCATTTATCATGTAGTTGTTACAATTCTTAAATTTATTTAAATCGGCGATCGCAAACGACCAAATGGTCGAACGAACAGTGACAGTGTTCAGCCCCTCATTTCGAATTCATGGTCTCGCTTAAACTTATTTATCTATTGAGAATGAAAGGCTAGAAAGTTAACGGAAATGGGTTTTTTAAGACTTTGACGCGCTTCAGGGGGAAAAGAGTCTTGCCTTTTTGATTCCGCGAAAGCAAACGCATGCGTGTCGAAAATAGCAGCCTGGCTTTGGAAAAGTTGGGTGTGTGTGTTTTAAAAAACGAGCCAGCGTTGAAGAGCGAAGCGTGCGTAAAAGAGCACCGTGGGTGAATTCAGTTCTGAATCACTGAAACAGATGAAATCGGAGGCACGACTCTAAATAAGAACAGTTCGTCAAAGCTACTCTTGTTGATGTAAAGATCAAACATGCAGCACGACAAACGCATGAAGTTCACGCGAACGTTATTACCAGCGGAATCCATACACCCAATGGACTCTTCTCTGAACTTCAAAAGCGCTGTGCTCAACATCTAGACGTAGAGGTAAAGAATGCTCTTGAGAATGTTGAAAGAAGTTGCTTTTATTTCGCATTCTGTTTCATATTGGTAAAATAAGTGCATTCCATATTTTCGTTTTATTTTCACTGTCGAATTTACACGTCTAATGGCAGATGAATGTCCTGATTTAATTTCTACATGTCTCATCTAATCATACGATTGGACAAATAATCATTACATGCCGGCGCTTTGACAACACGTTCTTGGTGCGTTGTTTGACATAAATATCTTAAAACGAGTTATCTCAGTGAAATGTTTCATTGTTACTCAATTGTCTATAAATTCTCAGTCTAAAAAGTCTGAAATGGATATGTTTTGAACGTGTGAATACAGTTTAATGCTCTTATTTTGAAAACTGGGCAATTTAAGCCCTTTCCCTCCATTCAGTGGCATTTAAGTGCATAACTGTCATAATTTATTTGAAGTAATTACTTGCTTTGCTGAATGCTATGACGCAACTGATACCTTTGCCACTCTCCAGTGGTCAGTGGGTGCGCGGACTCACTGTGTTGTTCACCACTTTAGTTTGTGAATTACGCATGTATTATAATATCCTATATTTCTCTTAACCACGATAACTAAATGTATGCATTATAGAGAATAGATATCCCCTGCCCTGCTGTGTGTCGAGATCATAATTGTAAGATTAAAAATTGTTTAGTTGTGTTGCTGCTTTTTAATAGGTAGGAATAAAAACTAATATAATATCTGTCTTCTTTCAAAACAACTTTCATTCCACAGAACGTGTCAGCCCCGCAACACACGTTCTTATCCTTTATGTTGTATTTCGTCGTTATGGCTGTGGGTGTGACGGTGAAACATTCCAAACTAGGTGTTGTTGTTTTTTTAAAAGCTATTTGATGGTAAGAAGCCATAATGTCATAAAAATCATAGGATAAAGAATTGTATCAAAACACAAAAAGACATAAAGGTCTTTGTCCACAGTTTATGATAATTTAAGTAAATGTAAACCGAGCGGAGCAGGCGTCATTAGGAGCTTTCTGTTGCTTTGCATTTGTGCCGTAGAAGGGAGGAGGCCCTTTCTTGCGTTAATTCTGAAGTGCACTTGTCGATGGTATGAACTAAGTAGCGGTTGCGTTAGTGTAGAAGCATGGCGTTACTTTAAACGGAGCGCTGGCGCTTAACAGACTTGGTCGTGTGGGAGTTTGGGGTGTGATAGCACGTTATGACAAGAATCTGTGGGTTTCTTTGGAAAGAGACCTCTCCAGCGCAATCTGTTTGCAAATGAAGTCGTTTTGTTCACTCTAATCTGACTCACTAATGAAAACGCATTCAAACTGTTTTTAATACCACCGCCTTTTCACATATAGTGACGTCACTGCGGCTATCACTTTGTTGTAGCATGACCCCCCCACCCCACCCCCCTCTTGTGGTCGCACCATAAGTTGGACGCAAGTTGGTTCCTTTTGCCCTTAGTAGGATGTCAGACACTCCATACAGCAAGACAACACTGATCCTGGTGGACCCCATGGTGTACAGACTGTCACTCCAACTTAACGAAAGTACCCGTCCTTCATCCTAAGAAGCTTTTTGAATGTATGATTTTGGCGTGTGAAAAACGGGGGGGCGGGTATCAAGATTAGTCTATCCTTGCTTCGTATATCCTTGATAATTTATTCAAATGAGTGTATCTGGAATAATATAGAACTGGTTTTGGAGATGACCGCTTTAGGATGAGGTTTTAGGATTAGTGATAGCACGAGGCAGCTCAGGGTTTGTACTTTTGGTCTTGGATTTGGTCAGTTGACCCTCAGAGCCAAAAAGTACTAAAGTGCTAATGGAGAATCCACCGTGTAAACGTGGGTCGCCTGTTTAGTTCTTTAACCCTCAACTGACAGTTCCATTAGGGCAAAAAAGTAGTTGCAGCACCTAAAAGATTTTGGAATCGACTAGATTCCTCTTCCTCTAGGTCCACCTGTGGATAAAAATGACTGAAAGACACTTCCTTCCTTCAGAGTTTACTCTGCTGAGGGGATCTCAACTTCAGTCCAATGCTAGTGTAACTCGCTAAGACTTAACCACAGCAAGAACTAGCCAAACATTGCTCAAAACAAAAATGTCCGCTATGGCGGCACCTCACTTTAACACAGGTAGAGTGCA
>NC_044501.1:39383738-39386238 GCF_902362185.1 Chanos chanos | reverse complement strand
AAAATAACGACGAATCCAGGCCAGAAGCTTCTGGAATGATGGTGCAACGGAGAATGACAAAACGGAGAACGAGACAAGACTTGATAAGCTCCCCCCTAGATTCCGTGGCCAAGTTTGCATGCCTCAGACACACAATGACGCTGCTTACGAACCAGACTCCTAACTGCCCTAATTCTTTTCAAAAAGACCCTTGCAGCTGTTTTCCAACGGGGTGTGGAGCAGCCATCGTTGTGTTTGAAAAGGAACTGATGCCGACGAGGATGGGATTCGAACCCACGCGTGCAGAGCACAATGGATTAGCAGTCCATCGCCTTAACCACTCGGCCACCTCGTCACATGACTGTTCAGGCCTGTTCAGGCCTGGATGGCACTGAAAAGTCATCACTATGCAAAAGAGGCACATGCCTTTTGCCTTCGTCTTTGCCCAATAAGGCATGAACTTGACAAGGCCGGCAACAAACTCTGGCCCCTCCCATTGTAGAGACCCCAAAGGCAGCAGCGTGTGTGTTTTGTCACTGCGAAAAGGTCCCATGTGGTCTTGCGGCCAGGAAACCTGGGGGTTTTTTTTTGTACAGGTGGCCTGGATTTGCGTCCCGTTATGAGATCATTAGTAAACCTTGGATGGCATTATTTCCATGCTTTGAAATGAGCGTTTCAGACTTGACGTTTGGCAGCATTTGGTTGTGAGAAGAAACCTGTCAGCGTGAAATGTCTGTGACAGAACAGCACTCTTCGGATGAATGAAATATTTCACGGTTTTGTTTTTCAAACGTCGTGATCTTATTGTGGTTAGTGTGTTGTGGCCATGGCAACCTTGTTACCAAACTGGGTTACGGGATGCTTTTAGGCTCAGCTTAGAGAGGGCAAAGTCGTTTGTGCTATGGCGTGTCCTCACATTGCACTTTGTTTTACTCAGGATTGGACGGACAAAAATGTTTTGGGTTTGTTTGTTTTTTTTACGACTTGTGTAGCGTTCATCTTCTGCATCTTTTACCCAGATCAGGAAGTAGGCTCAGAGGATTTCCTGCCAGCGTTATCCTACGCCATCGTTAAATGTAACGTCCCAAGGCTCCTGTTGGAGGTGGAGTACATGATGGAACTGCTGGAGCAGTCATGGCTGACTGGGGAGGGTAAGATCACACCATTAATTAGTCATAATTCAGATATAGTCAGTCTATAAATATGTAAAACCTGCTTCCTTAACATCAGTTGTTTACAGTTTGATATGGGCAAAAACTCAAGATGTTCTCAATGGGAAATTTTTTTATCAGTTTCCTGGTGTTCCCCCCCCCCCCCCTTCCTTCATAATGCTTTATTTCAGTTTTAAAGGACAGTTTTAGTTTTTGGACTTTTAGATCGTGATTTTGGTCTTGTGCTGTTTTTAACAGGAGGATATTATTTGACGAGCGTCTACGCAAGCCTGTGTCTGATCCAGAATCGGCCTGAAGCCCCACCCTCTAGTACGCTGACAAGAGACGTGCAGGAGAGCCTGAGAGAGTGGAGTCAACGTCGGGGCCAGGAGGCCAAGACTCAAAAAGAAGCCCAACAGAGCCAGGTTTGCATCAGCGTGCGTACATTCACTCAAACAGACACATGTCAGAGATGTTTCAGTAGACCCACCAAGATGTGGCGTGCATTTATACAATTCGATGTATTAAAGCCACGGCTGTTCAGTCGGTCGGTCGGTCAGTCTGTGTGTGTATGTGTGTGTGTGTGTGTGTGTGTGTGTGTGTGTGTGTGTGTGCAGAGGTTTGTGCGTGTATTATTCCAGGACGGCGATCGCACTGCCATTCGGACTCTGCAGTGGAAGGCGGGAGAGAACGCTGAAACATTTACTTGTTCCTGCGCGGCGATGTTCGGCGTGACCCACCCAGAACACTACAGCTTATTCTGGCGTAACGATGGTGAAATGAGACCCCTCCCACCTCATGCCACGCCCCAGGACCTGGCCAATCACAGTGAGGGCGCCACCTCCCTCTCCTACCTGCGTTCTGACCACGACTTCAGCAAGATGCGTAGGCTGACCAGAGGGGGCGCCGTAGACCTGGGAGAATCTGTGTGTGAGGAGTAAGAAAGCCGACCTGAACACGTTCTCCCAAACAAGCCGACCTGAAACTTACCTGAGGGTCATCTCCCAGACACGCTCACCTAGATGTGCTCACCTGAAGACAATCAGCTAATATTGCTCACATGGATAAATTCATGCTTATCTGGATATATGCACCTGAAACCTACCTAAATCTTGCCTGAAACTCACCTGAATCTCCCCTAAAACTCACCTAAAGCTCACCTGAAGCTCACCTATAGCTCACCTGGACATTCTGAGGTTCATTAAGACATGCTGATCTGAAGCTCACATAGTTCATGAGAAGCTACTCACATTATCACAGTTATCTGCACATGCTCACCTTACATGCTTTGCTTGACAGTGCTCTACTGGACATGATCACCTGGATACCGTCTTCTAAAAACCATCCAGTGCTCACCTGAGCATGTTGAC
>NC_044501.1:39368738-39378738 GCF_902362185.1 Chanos chanos | reverse complement strand
CAGCCAGCATTTACGACAGAGGTTTTACCGTGTAAGACTCCACCAGCACAGTGGTCTCATTGGCCAGCTTCTGCTCCTGCTCGATGTTGTAGCCCACGAAGCAGAGTTTCTCCTTCAGCATACGCACCGTCTCAAAGTCGGCCGAGTGGTTAAAGGCGTAGCCCCTCAGGAGTAACAGCTGGAGGAGAAAAATTGGAAGAGTAAGAACAGCTGAAGGGGAAGCGGCCGGAGAAAACATCTGTCGTTGGAGTTTAGCTCTGACGCGATGAATGACGTTCTTCAAAAAACATTTCCAAAAGATGTACAAATAAAGCATAAAAAATAGCTTCTTTTTTTTTTTCAAACATAATATTTACATTTAAATTTTTTTACTCTCTTCAGTCAAATAGCTGCTAAGTTACTCAATGACAAAAATACCTCTTGTATCTGCCAAAAATGCTTACTTAATTGTTTAAAAAATTCCCAGTATTCCTTTATATTTTGCACTTTTGTAGTTCCATTTTACCCGGGCCCATTATACAGTGCAGAATACAATTCATCCTCAAAAGTTTGCCTTATCTATGTAATGCCTGATATAGACTTCCAGTATGTGTCATCAGGCACTGAAATGCCTGTTATTTGTGTCCACTGCCAGTAGATGGCAACACCTTGATGAGATAGCGCGTGATGTCCCGTCCCGCAATGTCCAGTCTTCGGGTGAGGTGGGGTAAGGAGAAGCCCTCATACACGGGACAGATGTGAGTCACGCCATCTCCCGAATCGACAACTACCCCCGTCAGTAAACCTAAGAGGAGAGATTTCAGAATTACGGGCGCAATAATAGTCAGTAACTACAACAAGTCCCAAACCTACCCTTAAGGACGCTCTGGACAGAATCTCCTCATTCTACTCCATCACTGGTCTGTTAATCAATACACTACTGATTATTCACATTAGGAGTGTTGACACAGAGCTATGTGCCTGGAAAAACCTGCTGCTTAGTGGTTTCTGCAGGACTGGATATGAAAAACAAAGCGTTAAAAGATGTAAAAATCACTTGCTGAGGCTCACTAACTGACAGTTTGGGGTTCTTAGTGATCAGAGCAGCACTACGTTGACTTTAGGTTAGGTTAGTTTAAGTTCGTTTGAATAGAATGATAGTATCATCATCATTCATCTCCACTGACAGCAAACTAACAATTCAATATACATGAATTCATCTAGCAGTTCAATACACAGGGTTTATTCAGATTATGTAGACAGTTATGTCAACGTATCGTAAAAACGGTGAAAATCACCCAGTAGTACGCTTTACATGAATTTGTTTCTGTAGCTACGTGTTATTTCAGAGCAAAAAGAGAATATACGTATGTCACGCGTCACGTTCTTTCGCGCCATCTTTTGCGCCATACCCTGGGCGTAGAGCGTGAGCACAGCCTGAATGGCGACGTAGATGCTGTGGAACTGGTACTTCTCGAACATCACCTCGGCGATCTTCTCCCGATTCTTCACCGGGTTCATTGGCGGCTCGGTCAGCATAATCTTACAGTCCGGTGGGTTGATGTCCAAACGGTCTGGGCCGAAAGTGTGGTCCCACAGGTGTAACATGTCCTCCCAGCATCTCACCATACCGTTCTCCATGGGGTAGGAGATCTCTAGAAGGGACCTCAGCTGACTAGCCTCATCTCCCACCATTAGGTCCTGATACAAGGGAGACAAGAGATGAGGAACAGAGGTCGTGGATGGTGCAGAGTGAATGTAGTTGAGTTCTGCAGAGAAGTTAGATCTTCAAGTGTATGTGTGCAGAATATAAATGTTATAATTTTCTTGTGAGTGTTCAGCAGTTAAAAGAGAAACTCATGGGGTTTTTTTTTGTTTGTTTTTTGTTTTTTTATCAGAAAATAAGCTTTGGGCTACCACTCATTTGATTAAAATTGAAGTAGAATTCGCCTGATATTGTTAACAGTTGAGTTCAATTAACCAACCTCATTCCTGGGGTATTTCATTTCTCTTGATGCGTGTCATGCTTTAAACTGGAGAATATTTACTGGTCTCTGGTTTCCCATACTTACTTTTATCTCAATATTGCCCACTTTTGTGGACGACCGGATTATTGGGCGTCCCACAAGTGCTGGGAAGATGTGATCAGGAAAATTGGACCCGGCAAAACCACACTTGACGAACTATAAACCAACAACAATGAATTAAATCAAGAGATATCCGTTAAAGGCAATTTAAACACAATTACCTAATGACAACCAAAGACAAAAGACTAGGACTCGATTTTGAGAATATACAGACTTCTGAAAATGTTCTAAACCGAGCACTGAAACTGTCGTCTACGTATGGAAACCGCCCAGGGGTTTCAGTTCAATAATTAATTGTGAAGTAATACAAAAAAAAAAACAGTGTCAATTCTCATATCATGTATATGAAGCACAAGCGAAGGGACCATTCATAATTTATATTGTGTCAACACTCGATTTAATTACGTATAACTCTAACGGGTTTTTTTTTCTGTAGTTCCAGGTGAAAATGTCCTGACTTGCCTATGTGACAGGCACACATTCCATAGCCTGAGGGTACGGTGCATTCCAGTAGCGGTGCACCAATGATCTAGAGGAAAATGACGAAACCCTGGCAACGAAGGCGCTACTCGGCTCAAAAATGAAAAAAAAAAAAAAAGATACGACAACCTGGAAAACTACTACCCTTTGTGTCAGAAACCTCTTCCTCATTTGTGTCCAATAACGGCTCTCCGTCTCTCAGTACCACCTTTTAAGGCCGTGTGAGTGTGTCATAACGTGTGTTTAAGAGAACAAGCCCCAACAGATGGGAATACAGACAAACACACCCTGTGGAGAACGTGCAGAGTAATGTACTAATGCATCTCTTCATGTCTTAAAATCTTACATTGCCTATTCCCGCACTAACATATCAAAGATTATGATTTATAGGCTGCTCTGTGCACGGCATTTTATAAGCGGAACTTGTAACTGGAGATAGAGGCTTAAAGTGGAACTTCAAGCTTGAACTTCTTGAAATATTTACATACAGTAGCTGATGGGCACTGATCCAAATCAGTATAAACTCATTATGCAGACCTTCACAAATTGTACTGTCATACACTGTATGGCGTGAGAAATTTTATATGAAACTGAAGGAGTTAATAAATTATTTAAAGAAACATTGTGTGGAACTACTCACCCCGGTGCCATTGTCACAAACTACCACCTTCCTCCCCTCACTATCCATGGTCTTATAAATACGCGTCGACGAGCAGGTAAGAACGCACCGCCCTCTGGATAACGTTGCTACAACAGCTGCCTGGCTTTACAAATACATGCATTAAAGAAATTTCGTACATGTACTTAAGCTATTGCAGTAGACTGCAGAGCCTATTGCAAAGCTTTCGCCGCTTTAAAACTAGGAAAGAGGAATTGAAGTGATTCAGCTGTGCGCCTCCGGACCCCTCCCTCTGTTTCATGAGAGAGGAAGTTTCAACTCTAGATTTGACATGAGATGCACCCTTGTCCGATCCGCAGATTCCGGCTTCAAAATAGCCTATATATTTGCACGTACATATCGCAAACTTCTGTTCGTGACTGACTTCATATTCAAAGAGGCCTCAGCCCCGTATAATAAATAAATAAATAAATAGATAAAATAAAAATCGGAGCAACTACAGCATCAACAATATCATTTTTGGAAAAAAAAAAAACTACACACAAGCTATGTTTTGGATAAAAATATTTTTATTTTTCGTTTATTCGAAATTGCATACATCAGACATGTATAAACCCCCTTCTTTTTCAGTGATTCCCATTTAAGTCAAGTGAATATGGGCATTCGGAGAAGAACGTGGTATGTGTTCTCTTTTTTGATTAACAGTCAATTGACTTTATTATTACGTCTTCGACGGTGAGGCACATGAAAAAAAAGTCGAGATTAAGCTGCATGAGTTTCTACTCAGCTACAAAGGTTTTTTTTGCCTCGCTCAGCAAAAATGGTTTTCTACCGTAGTGGCAAAGTACAAGACATTTGACTTTGTTTCAACATCTCATACTCCCAAGCCGTGAAAAGAAGAATAACAAGTGTTAAGAAGGCAGTGAAAGAACATAGAGGCTCGTTATTTCAACGAGTTCTCAAAAAGTACAGGAAAGAAGGTCAAAGGTTACACTTTGGAGAGGAGATGGGTGATGCCAAGGTAAGACTGATCCGTCAAGCAGCAAAATTACATAGCTATTCAATAACAATACGGTAATTCACATGGTGTCAAGAAAACGAAGACCTACAGGTCTACGAATACAAATCTACAGTCCCATCTTTCTCTAAAACAGCAAACACATTTGATTACAAACGGTAGCTTTAAACGAAAGAAGAACTGGTCACTCGGCGTGTGCAGAAAAGCAGCAAATTCATGGTTATTCCCTTTTTAGGAAAGACAAAAAATAGGATACTTGCTGTAGTGAACAACTAGAGCCTCTCCGACATTACTGCAAGATCTGATTTGAAAGAGTTTGAATCTTAAAATTGTGGAGACAAGCGTGCTTCAGCTATTAACGTCTCATGTCTTTGCAGAACACAGAGAAACCCTAGCTATTATATCAGAATTACTGCTATAAACCCGTAAAGCATTAGAATAAATTATTACCTTGTATGCAGAATGTAAGACTGAACCACTTGTGCTATTTTACCCCTCTGTGAATAAAGAGTTATTTAAAATGGAATCAGACGATGGTTGAAGAAACTCTTCAGATTTTCACAGATTTGGAGCGTTTGCCATTTTTGAACTTTCATTTCCATTTTAGCTGTTTTCATTCAAGAAGTGGCAGAAGTAAAAAAAAAAATATATATATATATATCAGTGGTGCTTTGGAAACGTATTAGAAAATGTAGAATTTTGGAATTTCCAGCACAGATGTAATTAATCAATTTGGCACACCCCTTTCCACCGTGAGTTACTGACAGGATGTTCTGACAGAAGTGCAGAGGGGAGCAATTTCAACGTTAAAAATGATAAACATGATTCACAGTAAATATTTCTGTCCTTACACATAAGAGGGAAAACAAACAGCAACAAGAGAAAAAAAACCTACATAAGTTATCTTTTTCTTAACGAAATGGTTTCGGTCGTGCAACTTGTAACTAAACAAGTAAGACAAAAACCATTCTATGTAAATTATGCCCTGAATTTCTTTAGATATAACGAGAGTTTATCTTTGTCTCCATCTAGAGAGAGCCAGTGGTATTTCAGTTCTAACTGTGCATGTAAATACAATGGTCAATACACCTTATATGTTTTTATAGGTTTCTCTGTCCATTCCTACATGGGAGCAGATTAAATGGACATAGATTTGTGTTTCGTCCCAGTCCACATCACAAACTTTCTTCTAAAAGTCTCTTATAAGTGCATAGGTTCATCCCAACTTCATCTCATTTTCCCTCTTCCTGCACAACCATCCGTTCCTCTGCTCCACAATTACAGTATTGCAAAGCACTTTATTGTACATTCCCTGTGTAACCATGGAGCTCTTAGTAGGAGAGAGACTCCAATTCTCTGAAGCATTTTATTGGTTCTCTGCTGTGTGGCTCTGGCCCTGATTGGCTGAGGGGAAGGAAGGCAGTCGGGGGGGGAGTCTTCTCAGGACTCAAACTCACTGTCGCTGCTGACAGAGATATCCGGTGTGGAGGCTCCGGTGCCATGGGGACCCGTTCCCGAGCTGCAGTCGCTTGCCTCAGGACTGCCCGGGTGATGTGGGGAAGATTCCCGAAGGTGGGAGCGGCGCTCCTGGGAGGAACATTCCGGAGAACCACTCGTAGGCAGGAGAGAGGGGTCCTGTTGAAGTCTGTTGAGGAGCAGAAAGAAGAGAGGGAAAGAGAGAGAGAGAGAGCATGGGAAAGAGAGTGATGGAAAGAGGACAAAGAGAGACAGAAAAAAAAGGAGAGGGACAAGAAAAACATCAATTTCGGCCAAAATCTAAGCCATTTACTCATTGCATGCTGGGCAAATGATTTGCTCTGACTGAACACAGGGGAGGGGCCCACATACCTGTTCTTGGCAGACGCCGCTCTGTCTCTCTGGCGACGGTTTTTGAACCAGTTTCCCACCTGCGTGGGTGTCAGCCCTGTGGCCTGGGCCAGGTGTCGTTTTCGGGATGGGTTGGGGTAGGGATCCTGGAGGTACCACTCTCTGAGCAACGTCCTGGTTCTCTCCTGCAAAAACAGAAACCAACCACTGTTTAAGTCCTCCAAACTGAATTTTTTCCACGCTCGTCACTAAGTCAAAGTTAGATCCCGCGGCCTCTTTAAGATGTATTCATAGCTCACTCTAAGCCCAGAAATCATTTTAAATGATGGGCTCAGGATAAATGAGATTAGTATCACAAAGGCTATCTGGGCTGCAGTTAACAGAGATTTAGAAGCTTAGCATCTCTTACGTGTATTACCAGCACTTGCCAGCGGGTGGACATTCTGCATGATGCGCAATGGCAAAAGTCTGTTCCGGTTCAAGTGGAAGCTGTCCCTAACTGATCTGGGTGCAGTTTTATCTGACTCAGTTCTGAACTCGACTACCAGTCTTTAAGTTACAGAACTGATTCCTGATCACTCTTTAAGGCAGTGTCTTCCATGAATTGCATGATTCATCCCATGTAAAAATCCAATCCAGCGTGGGCAAAATTTGTATGACATTGTCTTATTGTCTCATTTGGTCTCTGTTTGGACTTCATCTGCTGCAACAATCTGACAGAATGATTACCGGATAAAAACATTTCTATTCAAATGTTGATCGTAAAACAGAGATGTATTTCAATTTCCTGCTGGTTTTAATCATTTTTTCTCAATTGCCACTTTTCACTGAAACTTCTCAAGCGTAAAACAGATAAAGGAGTTACTTTATCTGAAATCTATCCAACCAATTTGTGACTTCAAAGCAAACCTCAGATAGCTAAGGCAGAGATTATATAATCTCTTCCAACTTTCATGATGTGTTTTTTTCTCTGCTTGAAGAATATGTGAAGAAATGGATTGAGTCATGAGAAGTTAAAACTCATCTGGAAAATCAAAGGTTAATCTCACAGGTGGTTCATGACTCACGAGGCTTAGCATACTGACTACACTGGCTAATGGCACAGTTAACTATATCAGACAGAGGCCTTACACACACACACACACACACACACACACACACACACACATACACACACAAGTTGACACATACGTTTTCACTTCTCAACCCATATTTAAATGGGCATTCTGTACACTTTGCAATGTGGGTTTGTATTCATGAGAGTTCTACTTTGAGTTTGACCTTCAGTGACAAAACATTAAAGGAGGCTTTTTCGGATTTCTGTCATTGTCAGGCGATGAGAAAAGAGCTTGTGTAATAACCATTTTTACCGTATATGGTCCATTTTATGAGATATACTATCTGTAAAGTCTTCCCTTTCTCTGGTGTTATTCATTTGGCTGTCAGCTATGAATGGCTTTCGCAGGTAGTAATTTTCAGTAACTGAATGGAACAAATACAGATGGAATACTTTTTTCTACAGATAGATAATAAAAAGAGCTATTTATCTTATTAAGGTGTTCAAGCTGGAAAGAAATTGTCTGGGCTCAAAAGAAAGGTGCTCCTAACTGAATTTCAGAACCAACTGAGAACATTTTTGCAAGGTCTGCCGAGATAAGCTCCATTGAAAGCACTATAAGTCGGAAAATAAAATGTATAATTCACCATGTGTACTTCACCAGGGTAGCTGGCTGACTCTTAGCTGGATTATATACAAAAATTTGATACCTGCAACATGTAGGTAAACAACATGTAATTTACAACTAGTGGAGTTCGCTTGAGTTCGTTACCTTAAAACAGTGCGTCTTCTGCTCGCCATCCCAAATCGTGCGAGGAAGAGGGAACTTCTTGCGGATGCGGTACTTCTCGACGGGTCCCAGCGGTCTTCCTCTCAGGCGTTCTGCCTCGCGGTAATGCGCATCGAGCCACAGATCCTGCAGTTTGGCGTGGGACTCGCGCGTAAAGCGATGACTTTGTAGGATTTGGTACAGGGCTTCGAAATTTCCTCCGTGAAAGGCGACCAGTGCTCTTGCCCGCATCACAGACTCGTGGCGGTTTAGGGCCTCGCCGGCGGAACCGGGGATAGCCGCCGGGAGAGACCACAGGAAACGTCCCAGACGCTCAATGTCTCCGGTCTCCTCCAGATTCTCACACACGCGAGCCACCTGCTCCGGTGTGAACATCGGCAATGGAAACATATTCTCTTCGGCAGTTACAGCAACTGTTGCAAAACAGACATATACTAAATTTTACAGTGGCAGACTATGAGGTACATAGGCTACATCAGCATTTAGTTCGGTTTTCACCAATGCGCCCAAACTTTTGATGTAGGCTAAGACGTGGCTCAGTAAAAATGTTTTCTTCAACAGTAGCTCGAAGTGACTGGATTAAACGCCTCTAAATTTGGTCGAAAGTGTGACAGCCTCGGGAAAAAAAATCTGATTGGAGTGTTTGCTTGTTATATAATTATTTGATCTGTTTCTTGGTATTGCTAGGCCGTTGTAAGACAACGTCTAGGTCTCTAGCATAAGTTCTTGTAAGGAAGGAAGAGCAGAAGTTAAGCGGTATTTATAGGCAGATACAATTAGCATCTTTGTGGTTGTTTTGAGAAGGATTATTCGCCTCAGTCATTAGGCACTTAGCGGGGGGTAGTGTGTATAGAGGTGACTGCCTGATCTGATTGTTAGGCTAAACTGGGGAATACATTAACTGTCAGGATTGCTAACACAAGGCTATTTAACTGAAGTGATCTGTATGGAAATTATACAACAAAATATACAAATAATCCCTAGTTTCATATTTTTCTCTCTCGAAAAAAATGACTAGCATCAGATGTAATATGATCCGAAAATAAATGATCTGTACCTAAATTTTATTCAGTGGATATGGTAAAAAAAAAAAAATAATAATTATAATTTTTGTTTTCTACATAGTATCAGTATTTTCCTAGTCTGATGAAAACCAGCTAAATATAAATGTAATCCTTATCATTCAAAATACAAGTTTCTTTCTGTCGTTTTTACCACTTTGATTATAAGAATAGTTGAATTAGATTCAAAATGATGTTTTGGTCATATTTTAATTCGTAGGCCACGTGTCGTTTAAAGTGAAATCAGGAAACTCCAGCCAGTAATAAGAAGGCCTACTAGGCTACGCGTCTGCTGTTTTTAATTGGGATTGGTTCTCAATTTAGGCCTTAGGCCATGGAACTCGGTATCACATGCGAGCTTCCATTTGACCGAGAAGACGTTTTGAGACGTATGCTGGCTAAAGAGCCTGAGAATCCGCAGCGATCCCGACTGACTAATGCGCTGATAATTAATCTGCACACTGGTATACCGTATCCTACCCGACCTGGGCCAAGGCATTAAGAAAATGCCGTCTGTGCTCGCTGCATGGAACGGGATATGTAGGGTCAACGGTATTACACGCGTTCATCTCAGTTCAGTCTTGCAGAACCTCTAGCCTAAGTATTGATGAGTTCTTCGAAAGACTATTTTTTTTTTGTATTAGCCTAATCCGGTTAGCTAGGAGAATTTGTCTACAAACATGGTAAAACAATCAAAGTCACTCACGATTCCCAATTCCAGATTTGGAAGTTTATTCGCAGCCCAGTTGTAAGGCTTTGTTATAAACTCTGAGACGAGTCATTATTAATGGTAGATTAATCAATTAATCTTATATAATACCAAAATACAGGTCGCATATGGTTGAATGTTTAATTAATACCACTGGAGTACTGAATATTAATGAGTGTCTGTGAGGGTTTAGGAGTTTCAGACTATGAGGGTTATCGTCAGGTGAACGGATAAGCTTTATTGCAAAGTTGGAGTTTTAGTCTGACAGAATAATCTGTCGTTTTGTTTCTCGAACGCTGCCAAATGGTCACATGGTCATATTGCTCACTGACACGATTTAGTTTGTTTACTCTCCGATGGGATATAGCCCATG
>NC_044501.1:39331238-39363738 GCF_902362185.1 Chanos chanos | reverse complement strand
TGTGTGTGTGTGTGTGTTAGTGTGCGTGTGTGTGTGTGTGTGTGTGTGTGTGTTAGTGTGCGTGTGTGTGTGTGTGTGTGTTAGTGTGCGTGCGTGTGTGTGTGTGTGTATGTGTGTGTGTGTGTTAGTGTGTGTGTGCGTGTGTGTGTGTGTGTGTGTGTGTGTGAACATGTGTAGGTCTGTATGTGCTGAACCTCACTGACAGCAGCTGAAGTTAATACGAGGGGATTACTTCTCTCTCTGTGTCAGGATGGCTAGCCTGTCTCCCTCTCCCTCTCCCTCTCCCTCTCCCTCTCTCTCACGCACACACACACACACACACACACACACACACACACACTCTGCCACTGTCATTGCTAATTAGAGCCACCCAATTACAACCCCCGTGTCAGTGGGATAACTTTAAAGCATAGGCTAGCAGGGCATCCAAGAGCACAGAACTTACTAGTTCGTTTGTGTTCACGCAAGATACCACAACCACAGGATAACATACACATTCACAGCAACCCAGAGAGACTCGGCATCAAATCTAAAGCTCAGCTAGTTCCACAATTTTTAATAAACAAGTTCCTCTGCTTTCTTCCTCTTCCATTGTCTGACTGCTGCACAGAACACAGTTTTTTTTTTTCTTTCTTTCTGAGTTGAATATCCACAAAGAGATGTTTTTCTCAGTGTAGTTTATTCCAGGTGAATAAAGCTTTCCTGGAGGAACTGTTTGATGATATTTTTACATATTTAGAGTGATGATACTGTTTAATTTTTTGTGTGTGTATATATATATATATATATATATATATATATATATATATGTGTGTGTGTGTGTGTGTTTGTGATATAAATATATATGTGTAAAATCACCTGTGTAATAATAATAATAATAATAATAATAAAATAGATAATAACAGTAGTAATAAAACAGATAATTCATTAAGCCAAATTCAATCCATTTGTACAAGAGGGTCCCTCTATCGAGTTAAGGGCAAGTATTAACATAAAGTGCTTTCTATGCCAATGTTTACTAGAGCTCACTTACAAGATTTAGTCGCATGAAAGGGCTTTTATACACCGTGTTACTAACCTTTTCCAAGAAATGAGTCATGAAACTGACCCAAAACCTCTTTAGGGGGTCCAGCTGGTCCCCTAGTTGCCAAAGTAGCACCACCCTCCCTACCTCACGGGTTGTCTAATCTGGGCGTGAGGCGCGTCCAAAGGGGAAGGTAGGGAAGCTAATTGCTTGTGTCGTAAAGCTCACTGACCCAAATAATCCACACTGGCACAAAGCTTCTGGGATAAAGCCCGCTTTGCCTCACCAAACCTGCCTAATTCATCTCCTTATCTACGCTGCCTTCTGCTACTTTAACACCACGCACAGAGGGGGGGGGGGGGGGGGGGGGTTAGAGAGAGAGAGAGAGAGAGAGCACTTGATTACACAACAGAAAGAGAGATAGAAGATATGGTTTTCAGTGAGGCCGTTAGTAAAAAAAGGAGAATTGATGAGTGTTGATGAGGTAAAGCACAAAAGCGAGAACATGATAAATTATGAAGAATGAAGAACAGTGTTTTATAACATGTACTACGAAGCCTAGAGGTCACCAACCGACCAATGCAAGGGGAAATCATAGTGGAATAGCATATAGCGAACGGTTCATCACCAGTGAACGCAATGTGATATAGCCGAAGTTTGTGTTTGTCCGTGTCCTTTCATTGCGTGTTAGCAGAATTCCCGTGCTGTCGGCCTCGTTAAAGGAGATTGGATAAGGCCACTGCCAAACCCGACGGAGGGCGTCAGGTGGTAGACATTACACGTGTGCGACAAACATCCACTCACTGTCTCCCTACGTCGGCATTTAGACCGTCGTCAGAGTGATGTTTACCACTCATCCTCGGAGTCAGTACAACAATAACAATCTATGGAACTCACCATTAATCATAAACACTAAACGGGGCTATAGTATAATTCAATCTTGAGTTGTGTGCAGGACAGTATCCTATGCGCAACTAACTTATCAGAGATCTAATTAGCACGGCAATGTCAAAATAACTAAGGGGACGTCAATGTTTTACAGCACTAGGATAGTAATCTGTCAGTCTTTGTGTGCTACTTCAACTCGCTTTAAAGTTTCTCTAAAGTAAACGAATTACCTGATGCAATTATGGTTTGAATGTTCATTGGATCTTCACGTCTTATCTGAGCACTCCATCCCACTTTGAGTTTCCCTGGCTACGATTTCGACTCTTTTCATTTCAACCCACTGGCGATCGGCAGAGCCCTTAACCGGATCTGCCTGTCAGATGTCAATGGCTATTTGTTTTAGCGTGCGTCGGTATCAGTGCATTTTGTGATTAGGAGAGCGTAACACTAATAGACAGATCGGACTCTTTAAGATGGTTACCTTAAGCAGCAGTGTTATTCCAATGAACTGTCAAGTGGCCTACAAACTTGAGTGTATTGGGGATTAGAATGGAGCCCATTTTGGAGTTTTCAAAGATTATTGCTGAAATCTAACTGATGTAAACTAAAGGAGCAATGCCGACTAAAGCCACTGGCCTAGCAGCAACTCACAAATACTTTACTTACTTTTTCGTATAAATATATGTAAGTTTTCTTAATTTTGAACAGGAGTTCTAATAATTTTGACCAGTAGTGTATATACATACACACACACACACACACACACACACACACACACATATATATATATATATATATATACAGATTAAGGATTTGTTAAATGACTATTGCAGTACTGTGCGTGTATGTATGTACATATATGTACATACATACACACACACACACACATACATGCTGTACATACATACATGCATACACGCACAGTACTGCAATAGTCATTTAACAAATCCTTAATCAGTGGCCTTAAGTGCCTTCATTTCAGCTTTTCATTTGTGTGCTCCAGTGAGTACAAAATAACCTCACAACAGGTAAAGGCAAGATATCATATCCAGGTTTGACACATCCCACATGGGACTTGTTTAGGAGTAAGTATACAGGCCTACATCATTGTCTAATGAGGAAAAGGCATGAGGGAAGAGTAACTGGGGTATTGGTGGCGAGGTAAAAGCTCGCTTGCGCCCTCTTCTGACATGGTATTGTATTGCAGCTCAGTTGGTCCCTTTGGGACATACACGAAACTGTTGAACCTACGTGTTGGAATATCTCTCTTTGAGGTGGTTGAAAATAGAGCATGAGAACAGCAACCGAAGACACAAGAGCACAGCTGAGAAACAGCAAGTCAATCTTTGACAATGATGGTGTGTGTGTGTGTGTGTGTGTGTGTGTGTGTGTGTGAGTGTGTGTGTGAGTGTGTGGATTACTATGCTAATTCAGACAAATATCCCAGTCTTGTCGATTATAATACAGTTTTATTTGAAGGTCTACACCACATTAGTGAAACGGCAATAAAGAGAGAGAGGCTGGCCACATAAGGATGGTTTTAGATTTATTAATCAATATTCAAAATAAACCACACATGTTCATTTGAACAGAATGTACCATTTTTTTTTTTTTGTTGAAAAAATAACAAAAAAAAAAAGTCTGCAAAAAACGTTGAATATACGTCACAAAGAATGTACAGTTTCGGAGAGTAAAAATGTCAAAGGATACATTTAGTCGGTCAGATCATCACTTTCTTTACAGAAATGCATTTCTCAGCTTATTTAGTGTGCTTTATAACGATATAAAAATCTGACCTAACAGCCCCAGTGTTCAAAATATGATTCTACAGTAAATTAGATATATAAGAAATCTCTTTGTGATGCTTTGTATATAAATAAACAAAACAAACGAACGAAAACTTGTCAGCGAGACAAATTAGTATCATCATGCAATCTTTTCTCAGGTACAGTTATTACAACATTATAATAAGATATGTTATTATAACTTCACCATATCACACAACACCTCTCACTTTTTAGACCAACAATGCTCAAATTTGTTTAAGAGGCCAAGCTTTTTTTTTTTTCCTCAGTAGTTTTTTTTTTTTTTTTTCCTTTGTATTAAACAAGTTACTTTTTCCTTTTCTTCCCCCATCTGGGAGCTTGTTGATCTAATATTATCCATAGTATATTTGAACAGCAATACAAGAAGCACAGCATTGCTCCCAACTCTTATTAGACACAACTGTGAGTACTCTAGTACATAGCTGTGACTGAACAGCTTGTCATACAGTTATATTCACTCTGTAACAGTAGATGGTGCAGTTATTGCAATGAGAACAAATTCCTTTAAGCCCCCCCCCACCCCCACCCCCACAAAACCCTTTCTCTGGTTGTTAGAAACACGCTACGCGTGGCCATAGTGAAGGAAGCTTGTTTTACGGCACGGTTTAACTTTAATGAGCAGTTCACCTTTCACAGCCAACCGGCACGTGACGTGTGCTCTTTAGGATTAAAACACACTGTTTCTCCTCTTTTGACTCGATAACCCGTCAGCTCTGTGAAATGATTCCGATTCGTCCACCAAAGTGTATAAATAAATAAAGAAATAAATAAATAAATAATAAACATCGTATGTAAATAAATGTGTTTTAAAAAAAAAAAAAGTCTTGTATTAGTTATCTTCTTTCTGATCTTCCTTTTATAACCAGTCTGTGGTTCTACCATCCAATGTGCCAGTACCGATATGGACTTTGACACTGGTCCCGATAACTGTGGTTCTTGGATGAAGCGTGGAACCTCCTTGGTGAATGGTACAGTTCTCTTGTTCCTCAGCAGCGGCGAGGGGAGCTTGGATACTTGGTCTTCAGCCCCTCCTTGAAGCTGCGGAACAGTAGGCGGTTCTTTCGGTTCTCCTCGTCCTTGCGGCTGTGGAACTCTCCCTGGACTTTGAATCCCCTGTGCACCACAAAGGCATTGCCCAAGACGGAGAACCGGTATCCCGCTACATGGAGCTCACAAGCCTTAGGACATGAGAGAGGAACCAACAGGTGAATTCTTTAAGAATGGATACTGTCAGTTTAAACTCTGTATTCGTTGTATTATTTGTCTTCAGTCTTTGAAAACAAACTGAAACATCCTGGAAAAAGGTCACCAACGGTCATGTCGGTGTATCAGTGACATACTACTATGCAGTGGTTTAGCAGCTAGGCGCAATGAATGGATGAGTGAATGACTGAAGACGGGAAACAAGTCTTTCTTAACTACAAATTGCCAAACAGTCATGCTTTTTGACAGCCCATAAATAATCAATAATAAATGAATAATACAATAATCTCTCTCGGACTCCTCCCCTACCTGGCTGATGCGGTTGAAGCCATACTGGCGAAAGTTCTCGTCATACAGTGGCACAGACCTTGCTCCGATGTAGAACGGTTCCCAGGGATCCACCCAGGTGAGGGTGTATGCAACCTCCAAAGCTCCAGAACCTGTACTGTGTAGGTTCACCCACCGTGAGTAGTTGGTGGGAGCTTGGCATCGTGGGCACAGTTCCTCGTAAAAAGGCCTTACCTCACCCACCTGGTAAAGCTGGACCAACTCAGACTTGGTGGCGGGCATTTTGCGGGTGTGTCTGATCTCAAAGGCAGGTAAAACGAAGACTTCATCGGCAGCAGGTTCTCTCCTCATCAACATGGCAATAAACTGCTGGTGTAGAGCAGCACTGGGTACCATATCAATATCAATGACAAGGATGTAGGCAGCTTCTGTTCCTCCACGAGCGACATTACGGAGTAGGTTGTTGGGATACGAGACGTTTCCTCCTATGGCGTAGTTTTTATATTTGTCCCGGTGGGATTCCAATTTCGCAAACACTCCCGGGCAGTCTTCTAGACCTGCGAAGTGTGCTCGATCCTGTTCTGGGAAGCTAGCCATCTCCCCTGAGTGACATACCAGATGGAAGTCCACAAGAGCCTGGATATGTGGGCAAAAGACACTAAGAGCATAGACGAGCGCTGTGGCAAACTTGACATCTTGCCCGTGAGCAAATATGGCAACCGAAAGCGGGTTTTGCCAGCGCTCCAGCAAAGAATCCAGGTGATGTAGGTTGTTGATTGTTGTATGTGTAGCAAGCGCCAAATGATTCGACCTGGCGTCTGGTTTCTGATTAATTGAGTAATCGCTTTTGATTAAATTTTTGTAAATGCGGTACTGACCGCTGCTATCGAAAATACCCCCGGTTGACAGCGAATATCTGAGACGCTCTTTTTTAGCGTTCTTTCCTCCCTGTAGAGCGTTTTTCTTAGCAGAACTACCGAAGAGCTCAGAGTACTTATAGTGTTGCTGCTTGCCATGCAGTTTTGACAGAAATGATAAGTAAATTAGCTGCAGCAGTGCTACGATTAGCAGAGCACTGAGCACTACCTTAAAAACGGAACATTTTTTTGAGAAATGCATTCCAGATCTTCGTGTTTATATCATGTGTTGTGACAATATGTGTCCGTGATAACGCCAATTACCCTCTGTCCTCGTCCGCCAAAAGGCTAATTTAGTAGGATCCGCCAGTCCATGTTCTCACGTGAAATATTACATGCTCCCAGTTATGTGTCGATGCTTGGATAGGTAGCGCCTGATGCAATTTCATTCAGTAGTTTCCTGTTTTTGACATGTATTCATTATCATCAAAAGTAAAAAAAAAGAAATCACAACATTTTAAGGAGGCAACAAGAAGCTCACATTAATGGTAGGACTGCGCATGTTTGTGTTGGCGCATGGTTATGCGTTGCCTTTTGCAGTACCGTAAACACCTCAGTGTAAACGCATTGGAGAAACGTTAGCTGCGGAGTTGCAAAACGGCATAGGCAGTGCAAAGCTAGAAGTTGTGTGGCCCAGTTGGCAGTTGAATGACTGTCGCTTATTAAAAGTTCTTTGTGAATTCTAGGTAATGGCCTAGGTCCTTGCCAAACAGATAAGCACGAATAAGATAAATTAGCTACTTGTGTTAGCCGACTAGCAGCCGCTCTGGCTAATGTTGTCTAAATTAGCAAACGTCTATTATCAGTACTGTTGTCTCGATTTAAGCTATCTTTCATCAGCCTGAATATTACTGTAACGATTAAAAAAAGGAAAGAAAGTGAAAAAAAACTGTGAACACGTCTTCAAAGCTTATTGAGACAGCAATACGTAACGTGACGAGGTGGCCGAGTGGTTAAGGCGATGGACTGCTAATCCATTGTGCTCTGCACGCGTGGGTTCGAATCCCATCCTCGTCGACAACGTTTTTCGTTTACCTGTGGCGGGGAAACAAAACGAGGAGATATTTCCTTTTAAAAAGACCTTCATCACTCCTGATAAAAAGGAAAACAGCCCACAGGCACAAACCAGTAGGCAACAAGCTGGCCTGATCCAATATCGTGAAAACAGAACGGAGTACCTTCATAGGGCCCCTTTTGTGCTGTACGCTTCAAATCTATAATTCTATACAGTCTTTGTGCAAAATCTCTCTTCATCTCACAACATGAGAGTATCACATGTGATCACGTCATCATTTCTTAAAACCATAGTTTTAACGTTGTAGCAGCGCAAATACTCATAATGAATTATGCTCAGTGGCACAAGGTGACAGTGTTAATGCTTCATGTATACTTTTTGCTATTTGTCATCGCTTTATTTTTTCAGTGGATGAATGCAAAGCTTCTGCTAATTTTCTTCACTGTAATTTTAAAGTGTGGTACACTACCATTTTGAAGGTAAAAAAACTATACATTTCTTAAGCATGGTTTCTATGCCTTGTATGCAACCAATAATACAACATGAAGTTGTCAAACCAATTCCAAACAATGTGCTCAGTTTAATTTTTTATTCCATTAAACAAAACAATAAACAAACATAAAAAAGAAACAACTCACAGAAACTTAAGTGACAAAACGTTCAATTAGGGTTCTATTCCACAAGTCCAAAGAGGGGGGGGGGGGACGAAACAGGACGAGGCGGTTTTCCACATCGTCTTCATAACAGGTGAACGTTGGTTTAAATTCATATTTTTTTTTTTTTAAACTGATGCGTGCGCTTTTCTTTTTTAAAGACATCATGCCGGCTTCACAATTTTATGCCTTGTAAAAACCTTGCACAAACACTATTCAAAGGCGTCTTCGCCACGATTACTATGAGGAAACATCCGTATGGATCGGCTAGGAGACGAGGACCCCCGCTCCACTTTTCGACCCGCTGCCGTCGCTGTCTTTGCTGGGTTGACTGCCGCCCGATTTGCCCTGTGAGTCGTCTTCTCCCACCAGCCGAATGTTGTAGCGCTCTCTGTACTCGGTCAGTTCTTGACCTTTTGACACCATCTGACTGTTTAAAGACTCTACTACCTTTGAGATCTGAGACGCAGAGACATGAAGATGGAGGGAGAGAGGGAGAGAGGGCGAGGGAGAGAGAGAGAGAGACAGAGATGGTGAAAGTGAAAGTGAAAATGAGAGGTAAAAAGAAAGAAACACATCAATGCTCTTGTACCGGAGTCAAGACAGCCTGATGTTTTTACACTACGTGACACAAGAACTTGACAATATGATCAAAAAGCCTCACGATCTGGATGCTTCCACTTTACCTCATTAAGGATAAACACAATGATAATTATTACCAGTATTAAGACCTACATGACTGTAACAACCCTTTCATGAATAGAAATGGAAGTATGAAATGGTGCTTAGATGGGAAAAAAAAAGGAACAGCTGGGCTTAACTGGTGTAACTTTTGAGTGTGTAAAACAGATCTGCACAGATCATCAAATTCTTATTTTGAAGAAATTTTTAACACAGTCAAAATGATTTAGGGATCTGTACAGACTATGCAAATTCAAATGCATCGTTTGTGTTGGGAAGTTTCAGGCCTACGGAAAGCGATGTACTGAAATTCCAAGCCTGAGCAAACTTAGGTCAGTCAAAAAAATCCACGATGCCAAAATGGTACTTTTTTTTTTTCCTTTTCATCATCCAGCTCAGACACCGTCTGATACTCGTCGGGCAGACAAACGTACGAAGTCATACCTGCTCTTTGTTGTTTTCCAAAGCAGGCAGGACCTCTTTAACCGTCCTCTCCACTAGCACCCCCCCGACCATCCGATAGCACTTCCGTGAGGGGTCGACTTCTTGGAGTGTGTCGATGACCAGACTTAAAGCGAGAAAACAAAGGTGTGTGAGTGAGAGAGTTTTTCTTTTGTTTGTTGTTGTTGTTGTTTTTAAATAAATCACTTGAACAATAGTAGCGACCTCACTGAATGTGTTACACTCGCACTCCTCTTGATTATGCGCTTTGGAACGGTATGAAAAATGACTTGGAGGTTTGGAAAGACGCACTGGAGGACACACCAGGTTGATAAACCTAAGATCACAGTCTAGCTTATTTAAAGAACGAGATACAGTTGAGTATCTAACCAGTCCTGATGAGTGCAATACAAATCAGTATTTCTCATCTGGATGACAATAAGCCATGACAATAAAACAAAACACTGTGGGTTTAGAATGTTGCCACGCCTTCTCCTGTTTGACAGTTTCGAGCGTTTTTGTTTTGTTTGGTTTTGTTCTGTGTTATCCACCTGAAAAATCTCCCTGTACTACCGACCTTCCTGAATGAGAAACCTCAGAGACTAGAGATCACATGTGTGCAGATTACTACCTGTGTTCACTAATCTCCATTTGTAACTCGGCCAACTTAGAGGCCATGCTACGCTGCTCCTGTCGCATCCTCTGAAACGTAGCCACCACCTGTGAGAAAGTAATACAGACACACACACATACACACACGTCAGAGTGAACATCTTATACAGCAAACAAACCATTCTTGCAGCTATTATTTCTGTCATTATTTATGTTAAGAGTATATGTTATGTATGGTCATTAGAAAATAAAGGTCTTACGTCAAATACTACATCATTTTTTTTTTCGTTTTTTTTTTTTTTTTTTTTTTACCAGTTGTGACAAAACCCGAAATTTCATTTATGAGCATAACACGAACATTAAGTCTAAAAACGTGATAATACTCAATCTGCTATTAATCTCTAATATCTATGAGGTATAATGTTATTAGAGATGTGAATGATAATATCAGAGATAAAACATCAGGGAACACATGAGCATCGTGGAGTGAGGCGAGAATAGCCACTCCTCTGCCAAGCCGGACAGCGTACCTATGTCCTTATTCAGTCAAAAGACGCCCCCCTTCCCTACTCTACTATTTAACGACTGCCGGCTGGGTAATAAACACATTACAGAGCATACGCATGACCTGTTTGACCCAACACTAACATACGTTAGATTAACCGCCTTCCTATCGAACGATTCTATTCAAGGACTTTGTTAAGATGGGATGTGTAGTGCCTTGCTGGATTTGGCAAACACGCCGACGTCAATAATGCGACCGCACAGCTGACTGATAACGACTTTATTGTGACTGTCCGCGATTTCAGTTCGCGACAGTGTGTCTCTGAACGCAATGCTGAAAGTCTTTCCCAGATACCTGTTCGGGCGTTGGGCCAGACTGCTTCCCTCCGCCGCTTTTATTCCCCGTGCTGCTACCACTGTTCGCTGCCATGTTGAAAACGAGAAGCCTGTGACGTGAGGACCCCTTGTCTTCATGCAGGCTTGTCTTGCTCACTTGCCTGACTAAAATTCACCCGAATTTCGGAGGAGTATCTGCGTCTAGATGTCGCGTCCATAAATTTCAGGCACCTTGTTCTGTGTCGTAGATGTTCTGTTATAACTAATTATCGTATATTGGAAATATACGGTCATTTAAATCGACTAGGTCAGATCGGACCTTACGCAAATAAGAGAACAGTATGGTAACTCATTAGCTTGGTAGTGAATGAAATCAAACAGTCTGAGAGGGCAACTTTTTGTCGGCAAATGTTTTCAGTCAAATTACTAGGGAAGAAAGTGCAACTCTCTCCAAAGAACAGCCCAATCTGGACATTGCAGGGTTTCTGGAACCAGATAAGGTAATTGGTGCAGCTGATTGCCTTAGTGTTCCTATTTGAATATATGCGTATTGTATATTGTTGAATCAGCTGTTATGGAAATAGGCCTTTATGCAGGTCGAGTGGTAACTGCAGTGTTATAGTTATTTCATAAACTGTCCCAGTTCGTCACAGTTTGATCGGAAATGGTTGACTGACAGAGCAAGTGTTCCTGTATTGAAACTCTCAGGTCATTTTGAAACATTGTAAGAAACATTCCACACGGGGGCGACAGTACACACGTTTCAAAGCTTACCACGATCGGTGGAAGCTAGGTACTTCTATTCATTAGAAACCCTTTGCCAAGAGTATGGACACATACATATTTTAAATAAGTTTCTAAATAAATATTTTCTAAATCAGGGTGATTCTCATTTAAATCTGAAGCCCGTTTTCTGAAATCTCTCTCTTCATATTACTCAAATGGATGAAATTGTATTCATCCAAATGTTGTAAATCTTTTAATTTTGTAAATGGTTTTCATAAAACCTTTTTGTAGTTCTAAATATTTAGTCATTTTGGCCAAATTTTGTCATCACCAAATCTGTGAAAACTTTCTGTACTATGGCTTTTCAGAATGTCCTCATCACACCCAGTGGCAGCGGTCTGTCAAGTGACTTCGACTCCTGATAAAGAGGCGAACTTCGTAGCATGCAAGCGATTGGTCGAACAGGCCAAGGAAAGCGGGGCTAGCATGGTCTTCTTGCCTGAAGGTTTTGATTACATCGGCTCGAACCGTGAAGAAACACTGCAGCTGTCTGAAAGTTTGGATGGTGATATCATCACTCGATATTCCCAACTTGCCAGGTGAGAGCAGATTTAGAGGCCCACACTGAGAGGCCTGTAACAAAAGTGAAAATTAGTCGACGAATTAAAATTGGTATAATCTTATGACTGACGCTTTATGTTTTAGTTTCTACACGACAGAGGGGCGTTAAACTAACTTCGGAGAGATGGGTTATCAAAACAATAAAGATTATTATTTAAGATTATTTAAGATTTAGATTACCTTAACAGTGGTCAAGCAAAAGACCAGCTTTTAAAAAAATCCATATATCGAGTAATGACTGTGCTCTAGCTGTGTTTTAACTGAATTGTCTGTGTTTCAAAGGAATTTGGACGTTTGGCTGTCTTTGGGAGGGTTTCACGAGAGAGGACACGACTGGGAAGCCGACCGGCGAATCTACAACAGTCACATCATCATTAACGGACAGGGTATTTGCTCGACTCAGAACAGATCATATTCATCTCCATATAGTTTTTCACCACCACTTATTTGCAGTGCTTGCCTTCTTGCTAAAAAAAAATAGTACTATACTTAGGGTTAAACTGAGAACCGTTTTTAAAAATTGTAAATGAGTGACTATTTTACTCAAGTATATTTCAGGAGGGATATTTTAACACAGAGTACTTTTTTAGCAAGAGTACTTCTACTTTTAATTTTTCCACCCCCTGCTGATTTGAAAATAAAACAGATAGGCACTGACAAGATCTCAGCAGTATACTGGGCCCTAAAGGGTGACATAGAACTGTTGTTACCTCCTCCGTCACGAAGTTTTGTGCTTGTAAGAGGACGTTAAGAAGAGACATGGGAATTTGTCGAGAAGTGGGCGTGACCGAAGTCGGTTTATTTTTAACGTGCCAGAGTTCACTTCATATTCCCGCCCTTTACGTTAGCGGCTCTCGTTTCTCTCTGACAGGTGACATAGCGGCTGTGTACAGGAAGGGCCATTTGTTTGATGTGGAGCTGACAGGGAAGGGCGTGTCCCTCAAAGAAAGTTCTTTCACCATCCCAGGCCCCAGCCTGGTCCAGCCAGTCCAGACACCCGTCGGCAAGGTCTGTTTTCCGTGACGATAATCTGTTTAGAAACCAGTTTTATTGCCATTTCATTGTCTGCGTGCTTTTCAAAGAAAGGGAATGATACCGTATGAGTAGGTTATGTTTCTGCCATCAGCATGTTGTAAATGCATTTTCAGGGTTTATGCTTAAAAAAAAAAAAAAATTACAGGGTGTATTTGTTCTGAATTAAAGGAAAGTCATCATTTAATGAACTTGGGTTTCTTCCTGGACTTTAGGTGGGTCTTGGCATCTGCTATGACCTACGTTTCCCTGAGTTGTCATTGGCGCTGCAGAGGCAGGGCGCAGAGATTCTGACCTATCCGTCAGCCTTCACCGTGGCAACAGGCACCGCCCACTGGGAGGTAAATCGGCCATATCATCTGGTCCAGTGATTCTCAACGTCAGTCCTGGGGGCCCACTGTCATGCACGTCTTTGTTTTAATCCTTCGTTATCACAGTTAATTGAGCTGATCAAGGGCTTGATGATTAATTGCTCAGTGGAACCAGGTGTGTCAGTCCTGAGTTAAAATAAAGAGACGGCAGGAGAGCAGGCCCCCCAGGACTGAAGTTGAGAATCACTGATTTGGTCTCATGAATCATACCGTGATGTCTTCATTCTGCATTTTGAACTGTTGTGTTAAATGATTGTCGCGGCTTTTCCAGGTGTTGCTACGTGCCAGAGCGATTGAGACCCAGTGTTTCGTCCTCGCTGCCGCGCAAGTAGGAGCGCATCACGAGAAACGGACGTCGTACGGCCACGCTCTAGCCGTGGATCCGTGGGGCGTGGTCGTGGGCGACTGTGGGGGTACAGATATGGGAGTGGCTCTAATAGAGATTGACTTGCAGAAGTTAAAGGGCATCAGGAGAGACATGCCAGTGCAACGACATCGAAGAGAACCTGGTTTTTACAGCAGCCTGGACTGAAATCAACTGGAGTTTTTTGGGGATAGTTCTCTGTGTAGATTAAACAGTGTTTTAAAAACGTGTTAGAAAAGATCAGAATGATATCGCAACTGCACATCACAACTGTTTGGTTTGCCCTAGCACTTAATGTGAATGAGATTTTATATGGATTTTTTTAAATATTGGGATGTATTTGCTAGACGCAAATATTATGTATTGATCAGATACAGGACCAAACGGATTAAACTTTGAGCTATTAACTTTGAGTTATTCTCAGGAATCTGCCAATGTGTAAAATGGGAGATAAGTACAGTAGATGGCGCTGTTGCATGACTTCACCATAGGAGCAAAACCGAACACGCTGTACCGCGTTGTGGAAAAACACTAGAACATCAAAGCTTTCTTGCATTGTTGTATTATTCACGTAAAATCTGCCAAAACGCCTAATAAACTAATACTTGAATCATTTATATAAACTACCATGACTGTGCGTTGTAAAGTCCTTTTTTTAAAAGTACATCTCAATACCCTAGGTGAAAAGACGGAATAAATATTTTTCGTCATTTAAAAAACGAAGCCATCATGCTTTCATTTAGTCTTATGTTGTTGTTTTTTTCTCTTTTTTTTTTTTTGTATTTTTTTCAGAGGGTAATCGAAGCATAATTGCTGAGCCTGTTTAGATCTAATGTATACAGGGCATGTAATCTCACTCAAGATCCTTAAAAAAGGGAGGTGGGTATACCGGAAGTGCACGTCACTGACACAGGAATGGGCTAAAATAAAACCAGCACGGGGAGAAGAAGAATGTCAAATAATTTCTTTGGGAATATCTCGATTTCTTCTATGAAATGATGATTTGTTCTTTTCGACGCAGAGCAGAGGCATTGCAAAGGTAACTGCATATCGTGCATCTCAGTCAACTGAAATGTCAGGTTCATGCCGTAACCATTTACAACACTGTACAGGTTGTCAGTCTCCTACCACTATACATTGATATTCGTTTCTCGGTTGTTCGTAGCGCTAACATGCTATCTGTTTTCGTTAACGCAGTAGCACCCTGGTCTTCTCTGGTTACGCATATGTGTTTAGGTAATGATAGGATTTATCGACGTAAACTCGTTCGTGTCCCTAAAACGGTGCCTGGCCTAGCTGGCTGAGTGATGCTTCAGACAAGGCTCCAATTCAGTGGAAAGTGCTACGTAATGATGTTTTCTCCTCTAGAATTTCGGTCTGTAATACACATGAGTGCAACCGATGACTCTCACTTCTTGTAGTAACGTGGAAGTAGTAATAGTTGTGGTTTACCCGCCAGGATTAGAAAATGAATCTAAATTCTGCGTGTAATTTTTGTTTTCTGTGCAGTGGTGATAATAACCCGAACTGTGTCAAGTGGATCGGATATGCATATTAGCTGTTATCCATGGAATTTGTCGCTTTTCAACATAGTTTGACTTGTTTTCCATGTTAATAGTTAAGCCGTAGTGACAATCCATCGATGATTAGTGGGTGTGTGCACCGCACGTTTCGTTTTCCTCTGCATATTTACATGCAAGTCACAGCGCATGGCTGAACATGGGCCTCACTGTATTATTAATAGGATGATTTTCGAACTATTTAACAAGAAGCGGTAAATAAACTGTTTGTATGTAGTTTTTTGTTTGTTTGTTTAAACTTAAGTTTGTGAAACTGTTGCTTCTTGCACAGTTTTGCCCTCTGAGGTCTATTCGCCATTTTGGGATATCTTTTTATAGCAGAGGAGGAGAAAATCATTTGCAGACCTAGTTTGGTTAAAAACAGTTGCGATAAAGTTGCATATAGAAACCTATTATGTGAAATCGCAATTTTTGAAAAACTGGATTGTATCACATTTGCTGTTGCACAGCAGTAGCAAATTCTATTCATTATCTGCTGTTTTCTTTCCTTTTTCTTTTCTTTTCTTTTCTTTTCTTTTCTTTCCTGTCTACATTTTGAACTACCTTTCCTGTTTTTCCCTCCTTGTGAAAAGTCAGCATTTCCTTCACTGACACCAAGTTGCTAGCAGTCCTCCGAGTAGCTGCTGTTAAGAAACGAAGCATTGATATTTGGAAGAAATTCAGTGGAAGGACAGTATAATAACTGCAATTATGTGTTAGCTTGCAAAACTGCACTGGGCATTGATTTATTTGTTGCTTTTAAAACTATTATTGGTTTTCTTTGTAGTGTTGCAGTAGACCAAGTGTTCAGATGGTGGTTAGTTATACATAGATTCTGAAAGCAGAAGTGAAAATGATTGATGCTTGAACTGTGGCTAGAGCGAAGTATTTTATTAAGTTACATAAATATTATTTGTCACTTTGGCTAGAAAGTGTTAAAGCGTTTAAGTAACTACTTCAAAGGATTTGTGGCTGTTGTGTTTGTACGAATGGTCCACGGGAGGTGAGGGAAGTCTGTTATTCAGGAAGGTCCGAGAACGCTCTTTCATCTCCAAGCAACAGTCACCTAGGCGATAGCTCCATGACAACTGAGAGTGAAAGAGCAAAGAGCTGTGTAATAGCGATTTTTGAGCGAATGTTTTCTCGCTAACGGGCGCTATCTTGCCCTATTTGCATTGGTGCCACTTAGATACTGCCTTGTCCGGTGTGTTCACCTTTCCCGTTCCTTTACCAGTTTACCTTAACAAGACTGGAACCAACCAGCTGAATATTGTTCTACTGTACGCTGCAAAGATCACAGTTTTCTCTCTCTCATCACTCATCGTGTCTTTCACCGCATAATCACCCTGTTTACACTTTTTTTTCACACTCACTTCGTTCCTCAACACGTTGCCATGGCAAGAGGAGCGTCACCAGGTCCATGGCTGAAGATTTTTAGCTGATGTCACCATCAGCTTGTCAATCTGCAACGTAGGCATCTCTCTGGTTGGACCCCGAAGCTGTCTGCTTGACTGCCTTTCTCAAAAAGGGGAAAAAAACAAACAAACCCCAAAATAGATATTTGACACTGACACAGCACTAACTGTGGTGTGAAAGAATTGCTTGTGAACATGCCTGTGTGTTAATTCGAGTTTTTTAAAAAAGGCCTAAGGATATTACTGTGCTTATATCTCTTTATTGTGTCTTTTGGTAGTAGTGCAATGTCTCTGACGGAGCATGTCAGCTTCCTCAAAAATCCAGTACAAGAGGTTCTTTAAAACACAGGCGCGCACACACACATACAAACACACACGTGCACACGTACACATAATGAATTGAATTTCTTGCTTTAATTTGATATAGGCCAGGTCTAGACAGATTTCATTCACAAAAAAGGAACAGAAGGTTCAGGGGATCTCAGTTACGTTTGAGTTAAGGTGTTTGCAGCGTCCCGCTCAGTTCATTGCGGGTTTGTGAATGTGATTTTCCAAAAAAAAAAAGTAGATAAGGGAAAAAATATGAAGAGTGTTGAAACAATCGTGGGGTTAGTGCGGTACAGTCGGTATAACCGGGCTCTGAAGCAGTTTATCCAGTCTGCTTAGTCACACGCAAAACTCATGAATGGAAGTGATCACAATCCATGGCTTAAGGCACAAATTCCTTTTCAGTTTGACTGAACAAATGAATCAGAACTTTGTTCTCAACCTATATAAGAGCACGGATCGTCTGAAAGATAAAGCAGTGGTGACATTCTTTAGGAAAAAAAATTTGATACGAAGGCCGCGTCGTAATTAAGATCATTTCAATGTCAAATGTACAGCAAAGATGATGTTGTTGTTGTTGTTGTTGTTGTTGATAGAAGATCCTGTTTCCAGGTCTTGCCCGAAGAAATTTCCAGAGATAGACAGGGACAGGCTTTTGTAACTGGCATGGCTGTTAAACTGAAATTATTCTCATTTTAGACATTTATGGTCAGAGTCCAATTTCTGCTTGTGACTGCTCTGTGTCACATGATTAGTTCAGATCCTGCTCTCTGAGAGAGCGAGAGAGAGAGAGAGGGAAAGGAAAAGAAAAAGAGAAGTCACTCATGGGATCAGCTATTGCTCCCAGAGGCTATTCAGCATTGGTTTTCCTGCCCGGAATCATTGAAGGAGAGGATTATAGTACCTACAGTATAATCAAGGGTCTCGCCCTAATTCATTCAGAGGTGTTCTATGTGTCGTGATGTTTTAGGGTAACGCGTTTCTTAAGACGTGAAAGTGCCGCATACTCTTAACTGTAAGTCAACGGTTCGTGTTTTTCTTTGATGGGGCAAGATTTGTTTTCGACTTTCAGTACTGACTTCATGCTTTCACTTCCCACGGTCCGGTTCACCGCCACCACCCAGAAGAGAACTGTGCTTGACTACATTGAGCTAACTTTAAAATGCTTGTTGCGCCTTTAAACACTTAAAACTGCAATGTTTCAAGTTGATATGAGAGGGCTCGGTGGAGAAACCAGCTGTTTGTGGTTATCACTTTCAAAGTGATGGTTGTTGTTTTTGTAAAGTTGGTTGAGCCTGTATGCTGTGTTGCAGAATTGTGTTGTTCGGTGAAACAGTAAAACATTTACGTGAACAGGATGTCAGTGCTGTGTGGTGACGTAAGACGGAGAAATGAACCAAACCGAAGATCTAATTTCACACCAGTAGTATACGCTCCATTGATCCCTATCAGTAGCATTCAGTGTGTGGAGTAGGCCTGTTTGATCCTTTGTTCCCACAAGGGGGCGATATTGAGACACAGTACTTCAAACAAGATACAGTCCAGGTTTTTCTTGATGGACACGTCATTTAACCCGTAACTGGAACTTTGGGCCGGCCAGTTGTGCACACACAACCTCTAAGAGTGTGCGTGCGTGTGTGTGTGTTGTTTCCAGGGCAACGCGTAGCTAAATGGAGTCGGAGCAGCTCTTTAACAGGGGCTACTACAGAAACAGCTACAACAGCATCACTAGTGCCAGCAGCGACGAGGAGCTTCTAGATGGCGCCGGCGTCATTATGGACTTCCACACCACCGAGGACGACAACCTGCTGGACGGAGACGCTTCCCCAGGTAGGACCCCGCCCCGCACACCTTTCAGAGACCTCTGACCGTCCTCTCAGCCTCCGAATGCGCGTGCGCACGTGTGTGTGTGTGTGTGTGTGTGTGTGTGTGTGTGGAGGCTCATGGGGCGGGGGGGGGGTCTCCTTTGTGTGGTGGTTGTGGTCTGGAAGTAGAAGAAAATTTTTTCAAAATTTTCAAAAGAAGATCTCAGAAGATGTGTGTGTGTGTGTGTTTCTGTGTGTGTGTGTGTGTGTATGAGACGCTTAAAAGGCACTTGTTCTGGTGCCCCGTCTTCTGGCCGCTTCAGCTGCCGTGCTATCCGCACATGTGACCGTGTCCTGTGTTGTCCTTTGACCTCTTCACCTCATTGTTTCACGTTTCCTCATTCATCTGTGCGTTCCCAGACCTACATCGAGCCTCCGTCATCCTTTCTCTGCCTGCTTCTCTTTCGATTTTTGAACTTTTGCAGTTTTTATTTTAGTGTTGGTGACCATCACGATTCGGAACCCTTTTCTCTTTTGTTATATCGTTGTTTTTTCTGAACTTTACTTTGCGACCTCAACGTCCATACAACCGAAGCTGTCTGTTAACCTTCCTCTTGAAGGCTTTTTTTTTTTTGACATAAAATATTATTACACTTGTTATTACAACCTTACAAGACAGCTATGCATATCATGACATCTCATCCTTTCGTTTCTTCATCTTCCTTTCGAATTCCCTCATGTTCTCGTCTTTTATTTTACAGGCTTGAATTCTGTTGGGTTTTTTTCAGTCTCATGTTTGATTAAGTGCCTTTTTTTGCGAGCTGCTGCATTGCCTCTGTTACATTTGTGGGTTACACAGTGCGTGGGGCTTGCTTTTCTTCCATAACTGTGACTGTCTCTTTCCCTTAGTTGTTCTGCACAATCACTTCACGCTCCTCACAACGAGCGAATTTCCTGTTCTCCTTCAAAAACCGGCTGTGTGAGGTAAAGGAAGCGTATCTATCACCGATATGTTTCCGCACAACTTCCCCCCCCGCTTCTTGCCCCTTTTGTAGTTTAATGGCCGGTTTCCCACGGCCTGGCTCTGCTGTAGCAGCGTCATAACCGAAGGAGAAGACATTCTAAGATTCTTCTAAAGAACTTAACTGCCGCGGCCAGTAGCCGAGGCCTCCCATTGGCTCCTTTACGACATTCCATTAGTTTTCTCTGTGACATCACAATCCTCTCCCTCACTTTTATGTTCCTGTTGGATCTGCTGCTCTTGATGCCAGGTTTTTTTTTTTTTTTTTAAGAGGTGTAGATGCATAAGCCTTGAATCAGAGGTGACACGGACGCTTGCTGACTCACCCGGCCTTTAAATATTGGAAAGACAAATGCATTTGCTGCGTGTTAGGGGTAAATGCCAATTGCAGCAGCTGTGTTTTTACAAGTATATCCCTGTGGCTTCGATTCCACATCTGCTTTGCATCTGTCTCTGATTTTTGGCATTCATTTCTTTCTGGACTGGATTCAACCTAAATGTTTTTATTGAAGTGTTTGCTCTCACTTATTCAGCATTACTGAAATCAGATCAAAGTAAATGTGGTTTTAGCAGTTTCAGAAACTGCGCTTTGGAGACGCGTAAAGAGAGACTGAGAGTCTGTACGCTCTTTGTGTGTGTTAGAGAAAGTGCTTACACTCACTCCGTTGTAATTATTTCGGCAAGACTGGTATTTGTATATCTAATAGGTCCAAATGGCTGATGTGTCTCTTTCACTCGCGCAGTTTAATTTGCGAAGACTTGACGCAGAGAGAGCTCGGTATTTCGGCGCTCTGTTCTCTGTTACTCACCATCTGCTACTGCACTGCTTTAAGAACACAAAGATCCCTGTGTATGTCAGCCACTAGTAGTGTGAGAATGATATCTGACAAAGTATTTAGGGTGTGTGTGTTTGTGTGTGTGGGCAAGGTGATTTTCTCTCCCTGGGGTAGACCAGGTTGTGTATGGAGTTTTGACGAGAACCTGTCTGGATCATTGTACCTTCTCTGAACTTAACAAACATCCCACTGCTTCTTAAAAGCACGATGATGAAAAGTTTGTAAGAATGTTGTAATTGTCAGTTTGGCAAAGTGAGTTTGCTCTCTGTTTCCGGAATGATTGTCTGTCAATTTATAATTCATGACTTGCTCTGGGCGGGCGGGGTCGCCTATCTTTGTTCAGAGACCTCACCCATTGTGTGGACTTAACGAGCCGGCGTCAGGTTACGACGTCATTTGTCAATCTCTGCCCAATCGGACGCTTTGGTTCTCCACCGCTGGAACCAGCCTACTTGTCACCTTTCGGCAAGGAGCTCCACTCCGACCCAAGACACTTATGGGATGACACGCAGTGGCGTAGCGGGACACCGTCTCGGGACGTTGACAGTTGACGTTGACGTAGGTGATGAAGTAAAGCGAAGGATCGAAGGCGTCGTGGTGAAAGAGCGAGCAGGACGGACGAGTGACATGAATGCCAACGACGTGGCAGAAGGAGAAAGGCGTCTTGAGGAAACCAGTTCGGCAACTCTGTTTAATACTGAACCTGCATGTCAGGAAGTCCATTCACTCTCCGCTACAGGCTGCCAGTGCGTTTGAGAGTGCGCTGCTATTTTTAGACGGCTTTTCCCCCTACGATGGCGGGTGCCTCTTTACCCTCGACGCGGGTTTTCGGTTTCAGGCCTCTGTGACCGTGTACGGGGCGGCGTGTTTGTGTGTGTGTGTGGGGGGGTGGTGGACTGCCATGGAGTCGAGTCTCGAACCTTAACGTTAACTTCGTGGAACGGCCGATCCAGCTTTGAGACTTGAGATCGGGGGAAATCTTCGGTGCTGTTCTCGGCTGGACAACGGGCTGGTGGCGAAACCGATGGGCGACGTCGGCCCGTCCGGAGCTGTCGCCAGTCACCAGAAAGAACGCTGACAACTATCGAAGGTAAAAGGGAAAAAAAAAAATGGAGGAGTCATTTGGACAAAGGAAAGGGTTTCTCTGTGTGTGTCCCTGCGTTTCTGCCTCTGCCAGCCTATTTTAAGATGCCGTGTTATCCGTTTTACACATTCAGACTGTCTGGGGGGGGGGGGGGGGGGGGGGGGAGTATTTTGGGTCTTTTTGGGTATGCTGCTTCGCGTGCTCGTGAACGCAGGCGGGCATTTTGTGAAGTGAAACTCGCCCTCTGACGCACAGAGACGTTGGATAAAAGTTTATGATTCTGGCTGAAGTTAGGAGCGGGGCCTGCGGTCAGAGGTCGATTTTTGTTCTTCTGCCGTGGACGCTTTGATCTCATACAGCGTATACAATTTTCCACTGAGCTACTGGTGCATGGCAAATGTACACGAGAAAACAGATGGTAGAGAACAGATGCTTTGACAGGGTTTGGATTTGCATCCCGACTGACTTTTACACTCACCTGCTGCTATGGCGACTGTCCAGTATTATCGAATGATCTGTCAGACAGCAGCTCCCTATTGGCTGTTTTGTTGTGACTAAGTCTAATACGGTCTGATTATGCTGTGTGGTGATGAAGAATGCTGCAGTTTGTTTGTATAGCAGATGCATTGCATTGACAAGCACTGTGTTGGTGTAATGTGTGACATTCTCCAGTGCTGAAATTATAAAACATATACTTGAATATGTAGCCACGATATATCTTGTTTTCAATCCTGTTGTTTGTGAACAAAAAAACGTACTTGATCACTCGAAACACCAGTCAAATGATTTTGTGATTCATTTCACTAAGTGTCAGAGAACTACAGTACCCATAAGTCCAGTGATCTGAATGGTAAAGAATGGGAACAATGTTCACTCTTCCTTACAATGATATTAGGAGTGTGTTTATGGAGGCTTTGTGTAAGGGTCTGTGTGACCTTACGCCGGCTGTCGCTGTCTCCCTGTTGGCTCGGAGCAGCGTAATGCAGGCTGTGACTCCTCTGCGTGGTCGTGCTTTTGGGAGCGTTCTTATTTTTGTTTCTCCCCGTGCACCCCTCCTCTTGGGCGACAGTGGATGATTCCATTCCTTGAGCTACCTGCAAGCCCTGCACCCCTGCACAATGAGCTCTTCCAGGGTTGCTCTTAGCAACCAGGCAGACCCGCCCCCGATTGACTGCCCTGGGATGACATCATCAGCCCCGCAGCAGTCAGCTGCTGCAGCAGAGTGAATAGGAGAGAGAGAGAGAGAGAGAGAGAGAGGAGGGGTGAGAGAGGGAGGTGGAAGGGGGAAGAGAAAGACAGGCAAAAGAGAGAGGGAGGGGAAAGAGAGACAGAGTGCAGAGTCACACACTCACGCACACACACACTCACTCACTCACTCACTCACTGGTGCGCACACTCTCTCTCTCTCTCACACACACACACACACAAGTGGAATGTGACTGCGTCTCTCTCTCTCTCTCTCTCTCCGTCTCTGCGCTGCTGGTAAACATGGCAGTCGCTCTCCTACACCAAGAGCTACTCAGGCAGCAAAAGCACTTGTGCACTCAGCTAGCCTAACGACGGTCTCCTAAAAAACCGTCGCCATGGAAGACGAGGCGGCCGACCCGTACTTGCCCTACGACGGGGGAGGGGACACCATCCCCCTGCAGGAGTTGCCAAAGAGAGGTAGTCCGCATATTTCTCTCTCTCCTTTTTTTTTTTCTCTCCCCCAATTTCTGTCTCTCCTTTTTGTGGAGACTCGCCCCCCCGTTTCCTCCCTCTCTCTTTCTCTCTCTCTCTCTCTCTCCACGGGCTGTCAGTAGGTCTGGCTGTGCCGTCATGGCGACAGCTAAGCCCTTGTTGCCGCGGTGTAAGTGCAGAGGAGATGGAGGCTCGAACGGGAATGTCACAGGGTTGACTGAAATTCTCTGCTAGCGCTGTCTGACTGTCGTTATCATTGGACTCCTCTCTGGCTGTTTTACTGGATGTTAATGATTAACCTTGGCACTATTTGACCCACTGTGTTTACAGTGTGTGTGTGTTTGTGTATGTTCATGTGAATGAGGTAAATTATCCTGGAAACGGTCAGTCTTATCTGTACTCTGACTCTCCCTTTAAGGTGACGGTTTTTTCATGTGTGTGTGTGTTTGTGTCTGTCTATGTACACATGTATTATCAGCATGCTGAATTCAATGGGTGTGTATTCCCTGCAGGCCAGTTATCTCAGCTTATAGCAGTTTGTTTGTATTTGTGTCTTGGTGTGTGTGTGTGTGTGTGCTCTCCTTTTGGAGTTAGGTATGGGACCATTAACCACGTTTTAGGTTAAAACAAATACCCAGTTTGCGCTCATTTTAATTCATCGGCATTTCAAAAGGAGAGATTCGTTGAGCCAGGCCCCTTGAACAAATGACACAGATGAGCCATCTGTACCATTAGGCTATTATCTTTAACCGCCCAGCCTTGTCTCATTACGGGTTTTACGGTTAGACCAACAGGTAGTGTCTCCAGCAGTGAACCTGTTTTGACTTTCAAATGGGGCATATTCCACAAGCTCTGCTCTCAAGCAAGATTTTTATCACCTTTTGCATGTATTTGATAACCTCCTCTTGCAGTGTTGCTCTGCATCTGCGAGTGTGTAGCTGGAGTCATTCGGTGTAATTACGTGTTTGCTGAGCTGAGCTGAGTTGTGCAACCCCTTCTCGAGGCCTTAAGCGTTCTGTCAGCGAAACCAGTGAAGCTAATGTTGTTCCATTGTGTTTGTCATGTGTTCATATGCTAAAGACTTGGTCTGAGGCAACTCTTCCATCATGCCTCCTCCTATTGTAGTTTTGGAGGGATGGAATCTTTTTTTTGGGGGGGGGGGGGGATAGGGGCTAAATGTTATTTTCACATTTTGTTTTTGATATGTGTGTGTGAGAGAGAGAGAGAGAGAGAGAGCGAGCTAGTCCAGACAAGAATACTGCGCTTTTTTGTAGAGCATGCTAGTCCAACAAGGCCTCAAGGATCTCTCTCTGTCTCTCTCTCTGTCTCTCTCTCTCTCTCTGTCTCTCTCTCTGTCTCTCTCTCTGTCTCTCTCTCTCTCTCTCTCTGTCTCTCTGTCTCTCTCTCTGTCGTTATGCTAGGCTGTTAATGAGGTCACATGAGTGGACTAGCGTTTGTAGGTAATGCTAAAGGCATTGCCTTTAGCCCTCTCTAGCTCCTATTCTAGCTCAGTATTAGTAACGCATGCTAAGCGTATCGCTAAGCCTTCATCACACACATACCAAGTGCGCTGCACAACACCCCTTGTGTGCTCAGTGAGAATCTTCTCCAGAGATATTATGATATTATGTTAATATTATGTTATTTACACAGTCTCATTATGGTAGCTTCTTTTGTGGGGGAAAAAAATATCTATATGTAAAATGTATGTGGATGAAATCTGATTAGTTCTGAAGAGCAGTTCCTGGAAATATGATTGTTGTTCATCATAAAATCATTTTCAATGTGTCTGATAACAAGGTACAGCACATTTCAAATCATGTCAGATTCAATCAGTTTTATAGTCTGCAAGTTTTAGAAATGATAGTGTCGGTTTCACCGTTTCCTTTTTCTGCACTGCATTAAGCCCTTTAGCCGATGGAATAAGACACGTTTCTATGGCTACAGCTGGGCCCCGTCACTACGGCTGCCCTAATGCAAACTTTCCTTTGGCTTAGAGCCTTTAGTCAGTATATTAGAATTAGATCCGGCTGTGCTAAAACGAATCAGAAATTCACAGTCTTCCGGTGTTTGGCTTTTGTAAAGCTCCGCTGTTCATTTTGATTTGTTCAAACTCCAATATGTAGCTTACCACTCGTGTCACAAGCAACGTTGCAGTTGACATTTTCGGTCTGATGAATAAGAACGGTGCTGTTTTGTCATACCGAAAGATTTGTTAGCAAGCCGCAGTTGTGGCCATGGTATGGCCTAGCTGATTACCTGCAACCACAGAGAGAGTGACACGCTGGTGGAATTTTCCACAGTGAGTTACACACCAAGGCTGTGACTCTGAGCATGTTTGCAGATTATGTGCTGCTCCCTTGCACCTATTATAACTGTGGCCATGTTACAAAAATTGTCTCACCCTGTCTAGAAATAGTATGTGGTGTTTCTTAAATCTGGTTCTGGAGGTTTGGGGTCCTGCTGGTTCTCAGTGCTCAGATCAACCCAATGTATTGGTCTCTACTAGGGAGAGGAGTTCATACACCTGTTGTTGCAGGTAAAACTTGCCTTCTGTTTCTGAGACAAAACCAGCAAAACCCGTCAGGACGCCGGGCCCCCAGAGACGGATCTGAACTCTGAGCTGAATTCCTCTGAAAAAAATCCCCCTAAAGTAAGCACTCAGTAGGTATATGCCTTCAGTCAGACCCCTTTCCCAAGCCAACGGGGCTAACCTCTCTGACATTCAGCAGACAACTGAAAAGACCATTCTTTTCCCACAGTGAGAAAAAGAAAAGGAATTTGATAAGTGGCTGACAAATATGAACGCGCTGCTCTTTGCATTAATGCCACCCCCGCACCCAAGAACATGCCTTAGCCTCATAGAACAACAGTGAGTTTGTTGGCGGTGCTCTTTGTCAAGAGCATCAAACGTTGGTTTTATGGACCAGGCCGATCTAGTGTGTGACTTCATTGCGTAATGGCTGAGATATGAAACACGGCCAGAGCATGGAGAAACCGTGACAGGATATGATATATAAGATCGATGACACAATAATGTCAGAGGTTTTTTTGTTTGTTTGTGTGTTTGTTTGTTTGTCCCCCCCCCCCACAAACGTACACCAAAAAGAACACATACGCAGACGCGTCCAGAAATGGACGGCCTAGTTGATTCTCCGCAGTGGATGTGTGTGCCTCAGGACAGCACTCCTTGTTGTGTGACGTTAGGTGGATGTGAGTCAGAACATGAAAACTAAATCAGCTGCTTCCCGCAGCATAGGTCAGAAATTCAGTTCATCATTCTCATGTTTCATCATTTTTCAGCGGTCATTTAGGGATGACTTCGAGGTGTTTGTTTTTTTTTTTTTCTGCAAGTGCATGCGTCTGTGATAGTGTTAGCGTTCGGGACAGTGTTAATTGCTGCTCAGCATTTCTAGTTTAGCCATTCATCCTTCTCCTCTGAATCCATATCTCGTAGGACCATCTTAATTTCAACTGAATTAACTTTGAATGAGAAATCGTTCCTAGTGACAAAAATACATATATGCATATAGCATTACCCAGAATGTAATGTGAGAGAGAGTGTGTGTGTGTATGTGTGTGTGTGTGTGTGTGTGTGTGTGTGTGTGTGTTGTGTAATTTACCTTTGTTCCTGTATTACTTTATCATTAGTCTCTTTACGCAATCTCTGCATGCTGTGTTTTTTTCCACCGTGTCAGGCGGAAGCTTTTCCGTCATGTGCTGAATGATAAGTTCTGGTCAATGTGCGTTCAACTCTCTGTTGATTGCAGGGCTTCCTGCGCTTAGTCTGCTACCTTTGTACCTCGACATACCCTGCTGTACATCTGTACCAGGATGTTGTCAATACAAACATGTCTTAGAAATGTCCTTTTGGCTTTTTTTTTTTGTGTGTGTGTTGAGCTGCATGAAAGACAAATCCAAAAATAATTTGATGGGGGGGGGGGAGAGAGGCAGCAAACCAAGGGCTCAACACGGATATAAGGAGCGTGGATATCTCTTCAGTGTAACTGCGACCCAGCATCTGTGCGACCGAGCAGCGTAAGGGCTCCATTCCGACTCTCCTGGTTGACCCAGAGCACTGTGAGTGTGGATAAAGCTGATTAGCTGATTATAGGCCACAGTGCAGTTGTTTTCCAGGCCGGTCTCTGTCATGTAGCTCACTGCGCTCGACAAACATGCAGGGTCGTGTTGGGTCTCGCCGCGAGCCAGACGACCTTATTATCTTCACTCGGCGAAGTCCGTCACGGGACGTGGCTGCGTGTGTTCGCTTAAAAGTACGCGGGAAGCTGTAGGGGTCGTAAAACTTGGTCAAAATAATCCCCCCCACCCCAATTCTGAGAAGTACGCCCGATTAAGACCCTATCCCCATGAAAGATAAAGATTTACCAACTTAAACATAGATGAGCAACTGGATTGCCCTGCTACCAACCGGGAGACAGGTCGATCTGTTATTGCACTTTGTTTGGAAAAAAAAGAGAAGAAAGAAGTAAATTGAGATTTTAAATTCACTCAATCCAAACTGTGCCACTGGAAAATCGTGTGCATACTGGTCTCCTCAGAGTTTGCTTCGTCTCTGGCCGGATCCAGGCAGGCCGCGGTGTGAAAAATTTCAGTGCTTTCATGACCGTTGGCGGAAATACATGTTAGCCACGCTCACCTTTTGTCTGAGGGAGGGACTCACAGAGTTCATGAGTGATTGATCGTTCCATGAGGATTCCAGAGGAAATGGGAAATGGGGCGATGAGGAATTTTGGCATAAGTAGACCAACTTGACCGCGGTGATCTATTGACTGAAGTGAACGTAAACGCGCTCTTCTTTTTTTTTCTTCGTTCTTCCCATCTTCATCCTCCCTTCCTGCGTTGCTGTTTTTGTTTTGTTTTTTTGTTTTTTTTGGGGCCTCCCCGTTTATTAATTTCTCTCTGTTTTATCTTCTCCTAAATTTATCTGCAGGATCTAACTACGCCATGTCGAACGGGGGCGGGGGGGTGAGTAGCTCCACCCACCTCCTGGACCTATTGGAGGAGCCCATCCCGGGGGTGGGTACTTACGACGACTTCCACACCATCGACTGGGTGCGCGAGAAATGCAAGGACCGCGAACGCCATCGTAAGGTACGGACAAAGCCGCGAACGCATCTTAGAGACAGTGAATATGTTCTTGGGACTTTAGTATCAGCGACAAACAACAGGAGTTCTATGGCCCATTTTTAGCCTCGTCAGCTGAGCTCTTACTCACAGATTTCTCTTTTTTTTTCTCTTTCTTCATCAGTGATATAATCTTGTTGTGCACTGATATGTTTTGTGGGTCCATACTTTAGGTTTACCTCAGAATTAGGCCATAACTCAGCTGTCAAACCAGGCAGTTCAACTGTATGTGATGAATTTCTTAATCATGTAGAATTTCTTAATCATGGTAGTTCCATTGAAACGCACACCCAGATGTCCCACACACACACTTACATGTAGTAGGAAAAGCCAAGCAGGAAACAGAGATTTTTTTTCTGCAGTTCTTTGAAATGTATCTGTATGCGGTACGTAACCCGTATTTGCATGATGTATTTAAATGGGGGCCAATGTTATTTTCTTTTGTCTGTTCTCGTTTGGACAGCGAACAGAGGGAAATGTGTGTAACATTTGCATGTTGTAGTTTTCATAGACATTAACTCTACAATTCACTGTATCTTTAGACAGTTTCCCCTCACAGTTTCTGTCTCTAACTTGGCACTATTATTAAAAAAATAAAGTGAAATTAAAAGAAAAGAAACACATTTTCTAAGGCGACAAAGGTAGCTTTGTACATTCTGTACTTTACTATCTCTCTTAGTTATTTAGTGTGTGAGTTGTCGTGTGTGGTGTGTGTGTGTGTGTGTGATTGTCTGTGAGGTGTGTTTGTTAGTTATTCACACCTACCCTCCTGTTTCTGCAGATTAACAGTAAAAAGAAGGAGTCGGCATGGGAGTTTACCAAGAGCCTGTACGACGCCTGGTCAGGATGGCTGGTAGTCACCCTGACTGGCTTGGCTTCAGGTTAGACACACACACACACACACACACACACACACACAGCACTATCATTCTCCTTTTCTCTGGGTGAGAACTACACAGCTGGGAACATGAAACACAATAAACCATTGTCAAGATTTTTTATTTTATTTCTCAGTATTTCACAGGATACTCTGACATTCTAGAATTTTCCACGCTGTTGAAACCACACTGCAAAAACATTGGCTTAGTCAAAAGCTTGAGCAGTTTTTTTTTCTCAAATAGTTATGTACTTTTGTACATTATGACAAGACTTGGGTGTGAAATCTCATCTCTATCACATGTTTATAAGTCATTATGACATTATGACCAGTTTACCTCATTATGACAAACTTACCTTATAATGACTAGTTTACCTTATAATGACAAGTTTACCTCATAATGACTAGTTTACCTCATAATGACTAGTTTACCTTATAATGACCAGTTTACCTCATAATGACTAGTTTACCTCATAATGACTAGTTTACCTTATAATGACTAGTTTACCTCATTATGACAAATTTACCTCATAATGACTAGTTTACCTCATAATGACTAGTTTACCTCATAATGTCTAGTTTACCTCATAATGACTAGTTTACCTTATAATGACTAGTTTACCTCATTATGACAAATTTACCTCATAATGACTAGTTTACCTCATTATGACAAGTTTACCTCATTATGACAAGTTTACCTCATTATGACAAGTTTACCTCATTATGACTAGTTTACCTCATAATGACTAGTTTACCTCATAATGACTAGTTTACCTCATAATGACCAGTTTACCTCATAATGACAAGTTTACCTCATAAGTACTAGTTTACCTCTGAAAAAAAGTACACTCAGAAAAAGATGACACCAGAGATGCAGGCAGACGTGTGTCTGTCCTGCTCTGTGGTAAACGGCCATAATGGGTGCTCTATAATAGAATAAAAACAAACCTCTTTTCAGCTGGCTGGAGCAGACAGGGATGCTACACTGCGTCAGTTCGGCTTTTATTACGTCAATCTGTACACTGTCTGTACGGGTAATTCATTAGTTGCTGAATTTGCAGAACCACCCGTAAGTTAGTGGGACGCAAATCCCCGAAAAACGTCTCTTATTAAATGAATATACTGAAAATACTAAATTAACGTTCTGATACTTGAAAGGTGAGTGTTAACATAACCCACAGTATTCCCCCAACTTCTGTTTCTTCTCCTACGGAGGGAACGTATTTTTGCAAAACATATGAAATCTCACAGCACACTGCATTGTTCCCTTCATACTTGCCAACTGCAGATTTGCCACCGCTACCAAAAAAAAGTGGAAAAAAAAAAAAATTCTCCTTTTCTTATTATGTAATCGAGCCAACGTTCCAGATACTCTCTCTGGATTTGAATTAAGCTCTGCAGCCTTTAATGACCATCATTTTTCATCTCTTTCTCCTTTTTTTTTTTTTTTTTGTGAATGAGGTTTATTTTCCAAATTTAGTTCTCGAGGATTTTTTCTCACGGAAAACCCGACCCTCATCCATTGAACAGTACGTCGTTTTTTTTTTTCCCGGGACACGTTGGCCCGGAAACGCTGCCGTAATCGTCTTACGTTCACAGCTGCGTTCAAACGCTCCATCGCGAAACCCAAGTACATCAAAGCCTGTCTTTTTAGCGTTCGGAAGATAAATGCAGAGAGTTGGTACACAGTAACCAGGTTCCTGTGACTTCCCTCTAGAGTCGCTGAGATTCAGTGTTATGGGAACACGTGCTGCCTGTCGAGCGTTTCATGGCTCGGGGTTGCCGAGAGCAACCCGCGGCGGGAAGTTACAAAACAAGCTTAGCGGTTTCCCGTTGTCTCCGCGGCTGTGCGTGCTTGACACTCGAGATGTCGCAACAAATTGTTAGTATTAAATAATTGAAAGTGGATTTTCATGTGATGAACGTTTACTCTCGCCGTCATGCTGGTGTAGCTTCCCTGTAGTTCTACCACAGGACTTTTGACGGTGGGTATGACGGTGTTAGTAGGTGCTATACGCATGCCACTGGTTTGACATAACATTGGCCTTCCCTCTTACGGAAGTCACATGAGTTTTACTAAGTTGTTAATGTGTAACAATCATATATATCTGAACTGACACACACGTGCGCACGCACACACAGACACACACATAGTCTCATGGTTTGTGTGTTTTTGCTCTCTCTCTCCTTCTCTCTCTCTCTCTCTCTCTCTCTCTCTCTCTCTCTCTCTCTCTCTCTCTCTCTCTCTCTCTCTCAGGTGCGCTGGCTGGTCTGATTGACATAGCTGCTGATTGGATGAATGACCTGAAGGAGGGCGTGTGCCTCAGTGCTATGTGGTTTAACCACGAGCAGTGTTGCTGGGGGTCTAATGAGACCACCTTTGCTGAGAGGGACAAGTGCCCGCAGTGGAAGACGTGGGCGGAGCTTATTCTGGGACAGGCCGAGGTAAGGACACGCCCCTTTGTGCCAGCTCAGAGAGCAGAGCTGTCATGTGGTTTACTGATCATTCTGTAGCTGAAAAATATCTCTCCTGAACATTGTTATGGAAGCCATATGTTATGCGTGATGTGACTTCATCACCGACTGTAGGTGATGTCTTGTCAAAACAGATGCATGACACTCAGGCCGCTGATTTCTTATAACAGAATCAAATACGCATAGTCTAATCAGTAGATGTCTGTCATACTTCTGTGAAAAACGTAAGGTTATTCACTAAAATGTATTTGATGGTTCCTGTGTAGACATGGGTCATAATCTTCACATAATCTTCATAACATAGTGATAATACACAGAGATGAATTTTATGTAACGTTTCTCTCGTTTTCTCTGCGTCTGTTCCAGGGGCCTGGCTCGTACATAATGAATTATTTCATGTACACGTACTGGGCTCTGGCCTTCGCTTTCCTGGCCGTCTGCCTGGTCAAAGTTTTCGCACCGTACGCCTGCGGGTCGGGAATCCCTGAGGTAAGGCTCTTTACTAAAACAAACAAACAAACAAACATAACCCAGAAACAAACAAGACGAAACGCGTCTGATTTCACCGCATTCCCATACCGTACACATATCTTTGTTAAGTGGGCGGAGCGGGCAGATGGGTGAGATTGGGAAATGCTTTTATGAAAAGCGTAAATACTCAGTTCGTCTTTTATCTGCGTCTATAAAACTGAGCGTCTCGCGAGAGACGTCTGTCCGCCTGCAGTACGTAGTCTTCCCAGGAAAGCTCTCTCTGTTATCCTTCAGACCAAGCCT
>NC_044501.1:39283738-39323738 GCF_902362185.1 Chanos chanos | reverse complement strand
TGTGTTGCTAAGTGACCGTCGTCACGGTGTGTGTTGCAGGAATGTATTGGGCATCATCACTAAGAAGAATATTTTAGAACATCTGGAGGAGCTCAAGCAGCACGTGGAGCCCCTGGTGATTAACCACGCCCCTTTCCCCACCCACTTTGCTTCTTAGACTCCGCGTCTTAGGAGGGACGCATGGAAAAAAAAAAAAAAAAGAAAAGTTCTGGACAGTTCCCTTTGGAAAAGAACGTGCCCCATTTAGGGGGCAACATCAGAAACATTTTATAGCATTTTATTCAATGTACATCTTTAAACCTTGAGTAGTATAGATCACTAAGATGTGGGAACTGTCAAATAGGACTTCTTTAGGTAGAAGTACTCCCAAAGTAGACATTCATCCTAGCTCGACAACTCCTTTTAGCCTTCTTACAGCCTTTCTCGTATACGTATGTCCCCGCTGCAAAGGACTATCCAAACCCAAGCCCAGTCCTGGTGGGCAGGAGGTCCTGCTGGATTACAGATGAACCAAACACTGTGGATTCTGATTGGCTGAGGAATGTCCAATCCTATTTGTCCTGATAAAAAAAAAAAGAAAAAAAAGAAGAAGCAGCCTCTAATTAAGAGATGTAGGTGAAAAGAGCAGGGCTCAACTTGGCCCTCAAGGACTGGGCTTGGGGGGGGCGCTGGTCCAAACACAGCTAAACGTGTGCTCAAGCATTTTACCCACAATGCCCCGTTAGAGAGAGATCAGCTTTTTTGCATCTGAGGATTTAGTCAAAACACTGTGCCTTGTGTAATCACAAAGCACAAAATCTACCCAAAATCTTAAACATACAAACAAACAAACAAACAAACAAACAAAAAAATACATGCAGTGCTTTGATTCTTGATTTCAACCCAAATTCTTCCCTTTTTTTCTTTCTTTTTTTTTTTTTTTCCTCCAAAATTTCTCCACGTCGGTTCTGGGGTCTTCCGCTGCGGGGTCCACAGGTCGATGACATCTGACCCGATACGTAGCTCCGCCCAGTCTGATTGGCGAGTAAAACTGCCGTGTGTAGAGAACCAAAAAAAAAAAAAACAAAAAAAAAAACTCCCCCCCCCCCCCCCCCCCCCTTGTTCTTTTTTTCTCTCCTTTTTTTTGTTTACTTGTTTATTTATTTATCCTAGTAGTCTCCTTTGCTGTAGTATCTCTGTTCTGGAGAGAGTGAGCGTTGTGGAGTGGTGTTACCGTGGTAACCATATGGGTGGGTGGGTGTGGGAGTGTAGTGCAGTGCTTGTAGAGGTAGTGTAGATGTAGCCCCCCCCCCCCCCCCCCCCCCCCCCAACTTTCGAAAAAAAACACACATCTCCAACCCTCCTCCTCTCCCTCCTGATTGTATGTATGTGTCGTGTCACAGTCCTTCCATGCCTCCTGTTTTCTTTGTTCTTTTGTTGTTCTCGATGTTTACTAACCCCCTCCCTCCCTTTCAGGCATCCTGTCAGAACAGCATCTTAGCACTCTCTCTCTCTCTCTCTCTCTCTCTCTCTGTCTCTTCACTCTCTTTGTCTCTCTGTGTGTGTCCGTGGAAATCTGGACGTTCACTCATTGTTCTTTAACTGCAGGCCACACGGTCTCTCTGTGTCTCTTGTTACGTTTTTTCTTTTTTTTTAACATTCATCGGTTTAAAGCTTCGCCTTGTTTTTCATGGTCAAATTCAAAAGGACGTTTCGTTTCAGACTTGGTTTGAACGACAAGGCCCGAGAGTAAAAGGGAGGACGCGAAAGGGCCAGTTGTTTTTGAAGCGCGTAACATTTCGATTCGGTACCTAGGTTTTAACTCTCGACGATATAATTGATCGTGTTTTCACTCAATCCTGCAAAAAAAAAAACAACAACAACAAAAAAAACGTGTAAATTCACAAAGTCAAAGTTATAGTTCAACCGACTGATGTCCTTTTGAATTTTTGACCATGAAACGACTGACTGGTGTGATGTGGCCTAGTTTTTCCCACTTCAAGGCACTATTTATGTGTCCAGCGTTTTTTTGCATTCGCTGTCCAACGTGTTCACTCTGGCCGTTTTTAAATCAACCCTGGCTCCGCGTTAGTCCCGTGTCAAGCCACGGAGACAAAATTACACTTAACGTTTTCCTCCATGTCTCACACAGAACCTTCCAAAAAAAAAAAAAAAACCTCTTTCTTCCCCCTGTTTCTTTTTTAATCAGCCGCTCTTTTTTTTTTTCTTCTTTTAGTTGGCATGACTGGAGACTGCAATGGTTTTTTTAGCGAACATAAAACGAGCTAATGTTATGACTTATGTCGGTTTATGACCCAACTGAGGGTTTCAGTATTAAGCAGTAAGCGACGATTTGGAATTTGTCCGATTGGATAATTGTTAGATTTAAACTCCTTTTCGAAACTGCTTTTCTACATCTGCCAACGAAAAGAGTAAAAAAAAAAGAAAAAGGAAAAAAAAAAAATCTTCCAGTCTAGCCACACGTCTCTCAGTACTCTCTTGGTAATTTTTTTTTTTCTCTCTCTCTCTCTCTCTTCTTCTTTTTTTTTTTTTTTTTTTCTTTCCTCTGTGTAGGCGCCTTCTTGGTATTATCACAAAAAAAGATATCCTCCGTCATATGGCCCAGATGGCAAACCTCGACCCCGAGTCCATCATGTTCAACTAGTGCGCTCCTTCTCCCAGGAAGAGGAGGAGGAGGAAGTGGAGGTGAGCGAAGAGGAAGTGCGCCTCCTGGACGGGACGACCCACTGACCACACGCCCCACCAACACCTCAACCCCTTTGAACTTTTCAATGTCCTTAGTCTCCTCACCCAACCGTGAAAAAGAAAAAAAAAAAACTCTAAACTGCACAGGACAAGCTGCTGCCTCATGACCCCTACCCCCCCCACCCCACCCCTGCTACTACCCACCCACCCCCCACCCCCCGCCCCCTCCCATGGGGTTGGGGGTACAAAGAAGGACAGGACTTCTATGGGATTGTCGAACTACTAGGGAAGTGTAAGATTGGGTGGGTCTCCTACCTACACCCAAAGCACTGGTTACATGAAGAACGGACATCCGTGTTAAAACGTACACGCATCTGCAAGCTTTCCCCCCCGACGTACGCTCACACACAAAACCCACAAAGAGACACACACACACACACACTCACACACACACACACACACACGCGCACACACGCGTACTCACATGAGCCAAACTCACATTCTCCTCAAAAACATCATCTTCTTCCCTCATTGTGTGACCTTGTGACCTTCCCGAGAGGGGGGCGCTGAAAACAGGGGGTTAAAGGTCACGATGAACCGCTGCGATGCGATGAGGGACCTTAGGAAGTTTTGCCCTCTCTCTCTCCTCCGTTTGTTCCGTCTGCACTCCCCCGAGGAACTTTAGTGATGTTTACCTGTTGTGTGTAAGAGAGCGACAGAGAGTCTGTGTGTGTGGGGCGCGTGTGTGTGTGTGTGTGGCATCTGCTACATTCCAGTTAGAAAACACATTCTTCCTCCACTTACTGAACCCTGGAGTCTCATATGAAAATAACCCACCTCAGAGCTAAGGTGATAACCAAGAAAAAAAACAAAACGCTTTAAATGTGTGTGTGTGTGTGTGTGCGTGTGTGTGTGAATGGCAGCAGCACTAACTGAGCCACACACGCTGTGTGTGTGTGTGTATGAGGGTACGCATGCGTTGTATGAGGAAAACTTATCAAGTATTTAATGCTGAGTGATGATCAAATGTACAGAGGCAAGCTCGTTAGCACCTTTTGGAGCCCTACTATGTCAATTAATGTGTGTGTGTGTGTGCGCGCGCGCGTGTGTGTCCTTAAGCTTTTGTGCTGCAGAGAGTTGGACCTGTCAGGTATGTGTGTGTGTGTGTGTGTGCCTGCCCGACTCACTTTCACTCTGCCAGTCACAATGAGTCGACAAAAGGAAAAAAAAATATCTCTGTGCTATTTGTTACTGGGAATGAACTGAACTTTAATTTTGTTCGAAGTACTATTATTGCTACTAATTTTAGACGTCTTGATATGTAATTAACCAAGTAATTCCTCTTAACGTGTGAAAAAGAAGAGATGTGACAGGCGAGTTGCACTTTCGTTTTTAATTTTTAATTTGCGAACAGGCAAGACGACTTGGAGGTTGTTGGATCATAAAGCTAGCTACACAGTGAGTTAAATACCTTCTGTCTGGTCGTTCTTTCCCTTTCTTTCACTGCGAAGTTCAGTATGAAGGTGTCTTGTGTTTTCATACCACTATTCGTCCTCCGAGAAAAGATTCGAAGCCACAGTAAATTTCGGAAGCGATAGCCGGAAGAAAAAAAAAATACCAGTCTGTTAACTACTGTGTATAGTTGTTCACCCAAAACGATATTTTAAGTTACTGGTAACATACTGAACAGTTGTAAAATCGCAAAACCACTTGTGGCTTAAATGGAGACAAGCAAAAAGTAAAGGGTTGCGAAAAGAGTTCGTTCGAAACGCTAAAACGCAGACATTACATTTGTCCTCTAACTTATTTCTTTCTTCACTTTCCATTTACCTGAATCTGATTTTCACTGTCATTACTTTGACGTGGTGGATTAAAAAAAAAGCCGATAAAACGGTGGCTTCTTTGACATTTTCCTCTCGCTTTGTCTCCATGGTGACCTGTACAGGGCACTCAATGTTTTTCTATAGCTGTGAGTGTTCAACCGTCAGTAAATGGAAAATACATCGTCTTTGGTCAAAATAATCTCGATCTCTTTTTCTTTTTTTTTTAATTTATGTTAGTGCTAGAGTTGTACATTACTGTAAGAAAAAAAATTACGTATGATTACGTATGATTGATGGTTTGATTGTACATTTAAGACCGAACATGTAAAGATTAAATTGTTTTAAATGAAGTGCACACATGGCATGTTGTCATTACTGACTGAGAAGCTGTCAGTTTACCCTTCAGACTTAATGGCCTGGTAACTCTGGAACAATGATTACCACAAAAAAAAAAGAAGTAAAACTGAATACAAAACCCGTTCTTTCAACTCAATAATCCGCATGACGAAGCATCATTTCAGTGATCTAATACACAGCAGAAAATACTGTATTTGTTTAATCAATGTGAACTAAAGGACTGGATGAAAGTAGAACGCTTGTGTGAACCACACAGTTTATTGCATCTAAGAAATATTATACACACATGTTTTTTGTTTAATCTTTATCCAGTTTATCCAGGCATCTCTCTCTCTCTCTGTCCCACACACACACAAACGCGCGCGCGCACACACACTTACACAGAATGAACTGAAACGAACATTCATTAGCATTCAGAGACAGGTCACATGTCAACAAAACAATGAGGGTTTATTTATTTATTTATTTATTTTTGCTGTTCATCATTTTGGTTTTTTGATAGTAACGACAGCGAACATATACGAAGCCAACCACTTACGCTTGACTGGGAAGGTAAGATCAGGCTCAGGGTTGCGGTCAGTTTTACACTGTGGGTGTGCCTAACTCAGAATACGGGAAACAAGAGGGTTGGGTTAATGACGTATTCACCAGCATCACAGCCACGCGGTGGCCACATCTCGTACTAACAAGATCTCATTTGGGTAACAAGATATAAACACCTTTCTTAAATTCAGTTCAATTTAGTTTCTTTCAAAATCAACACCTTTCACCAGGTAAAGCACATCTATGTTTGGTCTCTTCATCACAAAAAAATGTCTGTAAACTGCGTTAGGCCTTTAACTTCCTTAAACTCCAGAATGAATCCAGTTAAGATACTGGTCTATGTATGACTGTAGCCTTCTCTAATACTCACAAAACACCCTTCAGACTTCCCTTCGTGTGATTTAATTAATGAATAAATACAAATTAATAAGTCCAATTCAGACCCAAAACTATCAAGAAAATTGAATTTTTTCAGTGTTGCCATCAGTTATGCTCTAAAGAGCTGATGTCAGTTTGGCATGAGTTTGTTGGCGGACTTTCAGACCGTGTGCAAGGGCGTAAACTCTACCTGCAGATGGCGCAGTGGTGCTGTCATTCGCTAACGCGTTTCTGTGCCGCAGCTTTTCGGTTCTCATGTCTGTCGATGAAACAGCTGTCGACCTCAGTGCAAGTGAGGAGTCTCACACCTGAAGCTATTCCTGTGTGTTTGTTGAGAGCAGCTCTGTCTAAGAAACGGCTGCCGCGCAGGGCACACACAACACACATTCTGAATCTTAGCTCTTTCTCTGCCCACACAAGCCACACGTAAACAGCTTAACTCCAGTAAAGGTGAACACGTGGGTTGCCAGGTTTCTAGTAAGCGGAAAAAAAAAAGTTTTTCACACGCACAATACGGCGTTCTCAGGCGGTTTGTCCTCTGGTGTTCTTTGAGGTTTTTACCTAACTTCATGAAACTCTCTCTGCACTGAATTTAGCCTCTAACTCATGTGTGCCCTGTGATGATCCTGAATGCAGAAAATGCATGAGAAAATGACCTTCTAAAACTGATCCTCTTAAACAGCTAAGAGTAGGTGTGTCCTTGTTTATGGAGTATTACAACAAAATGTAGGATTAAACCCTCATCATGAGTTTAACAGACAAAAATCTCTCACCAGTATGACATCATTCATGCCATTTCCCATAATCTTTTGGTTTGTAGAGATTTCTTTCATGAGAACATTGTCATGGTTTCTCTCTGTACCAGGCCCATCTGTAGGCCTCAAGTTCAGAAGACTAAAACCTCCCCCACACTTCACACACTTTGATGCCCCCCCCCCCCCCCCCCAAATCTTCTCGTAACTGTTTAGACTGTACTGTCCTGTAATGTACAGTCATTTTAAAACATAATTCATACCTGTCCAAAGTGTTGTTTGCGTTCGGTCTGCTGCACTTTTTGAGACAGTGAGATGTGGTTTAGATTATCATCGTTCTGATAATGCTGAATTGTTTTATCCTTTGATAGGACACACTGGTTCCCAGTCTGGTTGCCTGATATAGATAGCGTCCCCCAGCACTAAAACTGTCTCAGTGGTATACCCTTTGTCTGCAGTTGTTTATGAATTTTGAAATGATGTCCACAACTGAGACCACATTTAGGACATTCGTGTGATTTTTTTCTTAGTGTGTGAGTGCTCTCTTGAAGCCCAAAACAGACCCAAAACTGAAGACAGTTCTCGCAACAAACATTTTTTTTTTTACCCTGTAAGTATATCCGAAGATGGCTTGCTCTTGGTGAGTTGAGTTCTTGCCACACTGAAAACAATGGAATGGTCTGACATCAGAATGCCCACAACGATGTTTAAATAGGTCACATGAGATGTAGAGGCTCCTCCCACACTGGGAGCAACTGTAGGGTTTCTCCCTAGAGTAAAGATGCTGAATGTGTTGTGAGACAGACTGAAGGGGCAGAGCATCCGCCCCCCCCCCCCGCGCTGTGCAACAGTATGGTTTCTCCCGCCGAGTAAACGGTCTCGTGGATCATCAGTCAGGACTCAGAGAGGAAGATTTAAATACACTTGGAAAAAACCATAACCAGACTCAACGATAAAAACGTTTACTGTCGTACAAAAGTAACATGCAGATATGGACATTCAGTCTGTGGATACTGATAAGATTCTTCCACAATTTCAGTTCCACAAAGTGTGTGCCCCCCTTTTCTGAATGTGTTCTCACCTGATATGTTCAGTTTTGAGGTTGGGCAAACCCTTTTCCCACACTGGGTGCATGAGAATGGTTTCTCACCTATGTATATTCTTCACGGCTCTATAAAATGATCAAGAATTTTAAAATTCAAGTACTTATTGCACTGGGAGCATTTGCATGGTTTCTCTCTCGTACGGGTGTTCTGATTGACCGGGAGATAACCCGCGTCACTGGCAGACGCGTAACTCACAGACCACACATTTGGGTATCTTATCATTAGATGCTGAGTTGGCTGTTCTTGTTAAAATGGGTAGACAAAAAAAAAACAAAAACGTGTTGCCCTGAATAATACCCGTCCTTGGATGACTTAGCTGGTGAAAATTTCATTTTTGGTTCGTATTTCAAGATCCCCTCCCCAACCACCATCACTCCTTACTCCCTTTGTCTACATTGTAAGGTTTGATCTTAACCTTCTTTGAGAGAAAAAAAAAAATAGATTAGTGCTGTCTGAGTCTTGTTCTGCTGATGTGGCCACTCCTTACTGTTTGTGTACATCTTTATTTAACTTGGACTTCTCCCTTGTTTGTTATTTTTAGTTTAATCTGAGTAAACTGAGTTTCCCCTCTGGGATTAGGTCATCATTCTGTGTGGATTTCCCCTGCTGCCCATTTACCTATTGTTTAATCTGTCTTCCTCGTCAGTGGTAAAACTTCAACGCTTCAGCTTTTTTTGTTGTTGTTGTTGTTGTTTTTAACGTTTAGGGGAGAAACGCAAGCATTTGGGGTGTCATCAGTGCAACACTAAAGGCTAGTTGAAGTTTCCGTGTATTGACTTCTGTTGATTTATGGAGAAACTGCTCAGATTGATGAAATTGTGTCAGACAGGAAAAAACACATCAGCTTGAGTCTCAGGTCATGTGTGAGCGCACTGATACAGGAAGCTTTGGTTTTGGCTCACAGCTAGATGGTAAAACTGGTTTCTTCCCTCAGCGTCAAAACCTTGTAGAATTAATACACATCTTCAATCAGGGAAGTATCTTGTATCTCATTAACAAACTGATATATCATTCAAATCATATATCAAACATCTTTACCCTAAGAGAAAGCTGAGGAACTAGAAAGAAGATTTTTTTTTTTTTGCCCTGGATACTGAATCAGTGCATGAATGTCACCCAAACAATTCAAGGTGAAGCTGTTGTAGTGTGATTAAAATTCCATCAGTTAAACAGGAATTTTAAATATTTTCATTTCTTGTTTAAATTTACACCCCCTCTTAACAACCTTGAGATGCTCTCACAACAGTAAATACATGTTGTGTCTTTTCAGTTCCTAAAATGTGGGATTCCATTTATTACATACTTCAGTTAATATAAGAATGATAAGTATTTTGTTCCTTTATTATGTCTCACACATATTTCAATATTTAATTGGTTCTTTCATATTTCAACCAATTCATAATGCTCCTAACTTTTCCTTTCACTTGGCATGAGTAGATCCTATGAAAGTAACTGACATTCGCATGATTGGTGAATTTTCAGGCCATATGCACAGGCGGTAGCTCGTTCCACAGAAGTTGCAATGGTGGTGTCGTTCACCGGAGTGTGTTTTGACGTGTTTGCTCAGCTCTGATTCATCGATAAAGCATCTCCCGCATTTGAAACAGGCGAACGGCCTCACTCCAGAGTGGATTCTCTTGTGTCTGTTCAACAATGCCGTGTCTGCAAAACACTTTCCGCAGACCTCGCATGTTTTGGGCTGTAGACCCGTGTGCGATCGCTGATGTTTCACGAAATGAGACGCGTCACTAAAACTACGACCACACAGCATGCGGAGGAACGGCTTCTAGCCCGTGTGTATTCGCCTGTGTGTCTTCTGGTTACCGGGATAGGAAAACCGTTTGCAGCAGTCGGCACATTTAAACGGACGCTCTCCCGTGCGCGTCAGTGGATGCTCTCAATATTCTATTTTAGGTGACTCTTTAGAAGCTCGCAACGGGTGAGGTTCTTCTCACACTGAAAACAGAGGAACGGTTTAACATTCGAATGCTTGTGCTGGTGTTTTATGAGAGTACAAGAGGTGGAGAAGCTCCTCCCACACTGAGAGCAACTGTAGGGTTTCTCTCCAGTGTGAGCACGCTGGTGTATGGTGAGATATACCGAATGAGTGAAGCTCTTTCCACAGTCTGAGCAGCTGTAGGGGTTTTTCCCCTAAGTGAAAGATCTCATGAGTCTGAAGCTTGGATTCATCTGGAAAGGTTTTACCACATTTGACGCACTTGAATGGATGTTCAGTTACATGTGTCCGTAGGTGTCTGGCTAATTTTGTTTTGAGGGAGAAACAATTCCCACAGAGATTACACTCAAATGGTCTCTCCTCCTGGAGAATTTGCTGTTTCAATTTAGAATCATGTGTCTTTCTGACAGCGTCATCTCCTGTGTGAATCTTCTGATGGATCTTGAGTTCCGCTGAACGTCTGAAACGCTTCTCACACTCCATGCATTCAAATGGCTCCTCGCCAGTGTGAATCCTGTCATGAATCTTCAGACTTTGAATGTTTGAAAGTTCTTACCACATTTTCCACAGATAAACGTTTTGATTCTGGAATGCGTCCGTACGTGACGTGTCAGATAGTGGGGGAGGGCGAAGCATTTTCTGCACTGAGAACATCCATAAGACTTCTCGCCTGTGTATATCTGTTCATGGCTCCTCAGCTTTCCAGACGTGGTGAAACCCTTCTCACATCGAGAGGACACGTACAGTTTCTCCCCTGTATGGGTCCTCTGATGGACTCTGAGATGACTTGGATCTCTGAAAATCTTCTCACAGTTTGTGAAGGTACACGGTCTTTCATGTGGGACACCAAGTTTCAGGGCGTGTAGTCCGGTTACATTAAATAATGTTGCGTTATCAACATTACCACTTTCACCACAAACAGACGGAGAAGAGCGTTGGTCAGCTTGTTGAAGCTCTTTGCTTGCTTCCCTGATTAAACTCTTCCTCTTGGCTAAATCCTCTCTACTTCCCCTAATCTTATGAGGTTCATGACATTCACATTCGACCTCATTTAAAACCACTACAGAAGTGTTGAGACTGTGAGTCATTGATTCCTGTTCTGCTGATGCGGAATCCGTGACAGGCAGTGTTGGTTTTGGTTATTAACAGACTTGGAGGGGGTTTTTTCATAGGTTTCTCAGGCTAACAAACAAAGCTTTGGACGATGCTTTTTTCTCATCATTCTGTGCGGAGTTTCCCTACTACCCATAAAACCGTTAATGGTATTGTCCGTGCCTTCAGTGATGAGATTTCAATACTTCAAATAGGTTCTCCCTCTAAGCAGAGAAAAAATGAATAGCATGTTACGGGTTTGTTTGACATTCTGCGCGAAGACAACACAAAGTAAAACAGAAGTGCAGCATTTTCTGCTGATTTATTCTGTGTAAAAGGCAAGAACTGAGAGAGTCACTGGGACCTCTTATGATCAAAATACAATGACAGCAGGGACAAAATCAAATAAATATGAAGGGATACGATTCGACTGTCTGCTATAGTCTACACGTGAAACACGGCGGCCAACTTTCAGCGTACAGAAGTGACTTGATGCAGCCTGTTTCGTGTCAGTAAATTAACCACATCCCAACTTTGAGACATCACAAAGACTATAAAACCTGTTTTGTTCTCATTGCATGTTACTACAACTGGATTCTACAGCCAAGAAAGAATCTGCCCGTTCGTGACTCTAGAAAGGTTTACTGAAACTTCTTAATAATTTATAACTCCCCAAATCACTCCGCGACCGCACAGCATGCAAGCCAATAAACATAGTGTCCGTGGGTAGGTATTTTTGCGTTTTCGCATGTAATATATTGAGCTGCACAAGCAACTGTTACATGTATGCGTTATAACCAGTGGTAGACGGTTTAAACTGACTGCAACATTATTGTTGCGTTCATGTTCCGTCATGCGAAAAAGAGTCATGAATTACAGCTGTCACATAACGTAACAATAGTATCGTGCGATCTTGTTGGGTGATCTGCTGAAATAACGTGGGTTTTATTGCGGACGTTTTGTTTCAAAAACACAGGCACTGATGCGTAATAACAGTCCATCATACCCACAGTCACCTACCGTTAGGTCTGTAGCGATACAAGCTACGGTTTTAACAAACAAGAGATCTTGGGAGCGATAGATTGTAATTTTGATTAAGGTTGCAGCATTTGCTGCCTCTGGTTGACTTGATGCAAATTCCATCGTGGTATAATGCTCTCGGAGAAATATCGAGTATTGAGGGACGGCAATAAAAATAGCAATATTTGTGACATCGTCCATATAACAATGTCATAATAAAAGTCCTCCGAGAAACAGCAAATGATTGATCACCAACCTGGCGTCCCATAAACTCTAGACATGAACCCCACCAGGGTCAGCAAAATATACACATTGTTTGAATATTTCATCTTTGAAGTCTGATGCTTAGTTCAAGAAAATTGCTGTTAAATAGCAACGTTTAATTCCCTAATTTCCTACATTCTCAAAAACGTTCCTGGTATACTTTCAAAGATTTTTTCCCCCCACATATAATGGTCAAATACATTTTGAAACATGAAAGAAGTTCATGGTATAGCACAAGCTGCTTCTCTCTGTGTGTGTGTGTGTGTGTGTGTGTGTGAATTTCAGCTGCTGAAATAAGAGTCCAAAAACTTGATTTGAAGAACTGCACTCTACATACCTTACTCAGAGGTTTGTTTTTACACGACGAAGACATCCGGAAAAAAAGTCTCAGAAAAGAAGTACACACAGTACAAAAGAAATGGTGTTGATCAGAGCATACGCTTTCACTTAGGTTGATAATTTGGTTATTTACTCTTAACGTCATTGCTGTTGGAAATTTTGCTCTAGCCCAGAGAAGCTGAAAACCTTTGATTAGTCCATAAACCTGTTTGGATTTCACTTGGTTAAAATCGACGATTACAAACAAACCACAGGCAAATGGCTCTCAGTTTTTCTATGGTTATGAATGACTAAAATATACATGTTTTTTCCCCCCAACACTTCCTCAATGCTCACAGCACTCAGGAAACAGTACAAAACTACACACAAATTAAATCCAATATTCTCTCATTACTACATTGTGCCGTAACATTTAAGTAACATAGAGTGAGATTTAAAATAGATTGAGATTTAAAAAGAGCTGACTGGCCTCCGCTGTTATTTTATTTTATTCAGAGTTACTTTTGTTGCTGTGTGAATAATGCGACAACAATGAATCGTAGTGACCCACATCTTGAAAATGCAAAGAGGTGCAGGGTGTATGATCATACATTTCCCATTTCTGAGAACATCAATGAGGTTGTTGGACAAGGAGTTTGCAGATGTCTATCTAACACTTCATGTCTGGAAAAAAAAAATATTAATGAATAAAATGCAAGCTCTTTGTTGAAAATGAGTGGGTCAAGTACATCCTTAATCTCCTCTTTACTGACACACGCTGGCAACTACATGTTATTGCATATCACTTCAACACAATCAGCATGTAAATCCGCTACGCTGGATCACTCAATGTGTTCAGAGCAGCGAGAAATGCATACCGAATCAATGGAGCACACATGTGTATCAGACACCGATGTTACTTTGTCATTCGAGAAGGTGGCTCGAAACATTCGAGGTGAAATTCGAGGTGAAAGCGAACGTCACCAGGCTGCAAGGCCTCCGGCACATTTCTTGCTTTGTGGAAAACTGACAAGGGTTTTAGACTCCACAAAAGAGACTGCCAGACACCACGTTTAGGCAACCTGGCTCTGAGCTTGCTTTTAAGAGCCAACACACACACACACACACACACATTCACTCTCTCTCTCTCTCTTTCACTCACAAACACACACACAGAGAGCTTTATCTCTGTGAATGACCGAGGGAAAAAGAAAAAAAAAGTCAAGGATAAAAGTGCTGAATATGGCAAAAATCTGTAGCCATGGTTACAAGGTGACATCCTGTGTTGTCATGACAACACCCCGCTTGGGAACACTGATTGGACGAAAACGATCAGGAGATTTATCAGGTGATATTTATCAGAAGACGGAAATAGGGTGTGGGGTGGGGGCGTTATTTATTTATTTATTTTAAACCATCTCTCAGTGAACAAGAGCGTTTCATTCAGAACCAAACAGACGAAACCATGGTAACACAGCAGATGGTTTTTATTCACTACAAATGAGAGAACCGTGTGAAGAGCACCGTTTCAGGAGAGAGAAAAAAAAGGAACAAAAATGCCACCCTCCAGCATCCCCCCCCCCCCCCACTACTAAGTACTGAATGGTTTGTGTTATCAATGTCTTCATCAGCACAGATCTCTCTGTTGCCCCTGTCACATGAGGCGGGAAGTGGTTTTGTATAAGCAGACACAGGGGAAGGAGGATTCGGGTCCTGGAGAATGACACAAAAGAAAGAGAGAGGCCAAAAAAAAAAGAAAGAAAGAAAGAAACACACTCAAACACACTCTGTTAAAGAAAGACAAAACAAAATGCCAAGAGAGAGAAAGGGGGGGAAAAAAATAAACACACATCTCTAGCTGTGCATATTAAATAACGCAATGATAAAGACAAGAAATAATACTAATAACAACTCTACTATGAAGAATATATTAGTCATAATTATTATTATACCAGGGATGCCCAAAGTTATACTCGAAGGGCCAACCTGTACACCGGGTGAACTGTCCAATCGGTTACCAAGTACGGTACTATTCAGTCAGCTCTCCATACAGAATCTGCTCCTCTGTACAACCCCAGGGAGTTTACTCTCTAAATCCATTTGATTCCTTTTAAAGGGGTCAGTAATAAACCCTGTATAGGATGGCCCTCTCTCTGGGTAACTCTGGGCTTTCCTGTTATATCCTAATAACGATAACAAGGTAAAAGGTTCAAGTGGTCGTTCAGTTAAACAACTGAAGAAATGAGGGTAGAAAATCGATCCATGATTAATGGCAAAGGTGATGATCCGACTGCTATCTGGCAAAACCCTGGTCGAGATACCCTGCTGCACTACATCATTATGTTCCTTAGTCCAGCATTGAATTTCAAAGACATGCATTTCCCATGCACTTAAAAAAAGGACTCGACAGAAGTAGTATCTGTAGGACTCATCTTATATATGTATATATATATATAAAGTTTTTCTGAAATGGCTTGTTTTAAATCGACATAAAATGCACTTCAGTCTCAAGTAGCATATGTATACTAACATGGTACATATCTCTGTCATCGTAGCACTGTAATTATCAGTAGAGTCGATTGCTTTAGCAATAGGTTATGGAGTTTACAATCCGATTCCATTTTTCTAACAGTCATCCTACTTTCTGTCTGTCTCATAAATAACAGGGACTAATCCATAGATCTTACATCTTCAGTTGGCTGCATGGTGTAGTTTAACTCACCAGGAAATGATGTCACCACTGCCCCTCTTTTACATTCAACATGAATATGCAATGAACACGAGGAAAAAAAAAAAACTGTAATACTTATTTGTCTCTTGAGTTGATAGACCAGTAAATAACCCCAGGTTAAAGGTTCTTTTCTACTTTTTCTAAGTTCAGAGCAAAAAACAAAAGAGAAAGAAAAGAAAAGGGGGAAAAGAAAGATGTCTTGACCTTTTTTTCTGTTTTTGTAAATGCATAGCAAGATAATCACCCAGAGATGTGAGGATGTTACACGTGGCTTTCATAGATGACCTGCGGCGTCTGCTCCGCGGCTCCGCCCTCAGACTCCGCCTTTGGCTCCGCCTCCGACCCTTCTGCCTCTGGCTCCGGAGGCGGAGCCGCCAGCAAAGGAATGGATGAGGGCACCTCCGGCAGGGGCGGAGCCTCCACGTTGCTGCACCCTGCAGTAGCGGCCAGCTGCGGATGAACCGAAACCTGGATAGCCATGTGTTGGGGCTGCTCGTGCAACGAAGCGTCGTCCGAGTCGGCGGCGGGCGACTCGCTCCGCGCTCGCTCCCTCCCCCGCAGGATGGTGAAGACGTCTCCGGCGGCGGACACGCACCCCGCCCCGCCCTCGCCGGAGCCGTGGCCCTCGGGGGCGTGCCGCACGAAGGTGTGCCTCATCTCCTCGACGCCCACCACCTCCAGGATTTCCTCCATGAAGTTCCGGCAGTTCATGATCAGGGGCGGCAGCGGGATGCTACGCGCCAGCTCCTCGATGTAACGCGCAAACTCCATGGTCTTGAACTGCGTGACCTTGGCCAGCTCCAAGGTCTTGGCTGAGGTAATGATGGGGATGCGCTTTGCGATCTCGAAAGCCTTCTGGAGTTTTTCGGCGCCCTCGGTGCGGAAGAACTCGTTGATGGCCTTCTCTGTCTTCTTCAGGTGGCTGCTCATCATACACAGGCGGGTCACGTTGAGCACCATGATGATGGTGAAGGTCACCAGGCACACCACCATGTAATAGACGCCCATGTCGTCGCTGGTGAAGACCACGCGCAGCGTCACCGTGCCATTGGCCGAGCCGTGGACGTTGGACGCCACGCAGGTGTACTTGCCGCGGTCCGCGAAGGTGATACTGGTGATGTTGAGGACGCCGTTGTCCAGGATCCATTTCCCATCTGGAGGGGAAGAAAAACACACACACAAAAAAAAAAACGAGAAGATGAGAGAAGCATGGAGAAACAGAAGTAACAGATTTCATGTTAGCGTTGTCGATCTACCTGGTCTCACAGAAATGTTTCTTCACACTAAGTAATGTCTAGCTCAAGAGTTTCAAGTTTTCAAGTTTCAAGTTTCAAGTTTTATTGTCATTTACTAGATAACAATGTTTATCAGTTATGAAATTCTTGGGCTCGGGGCCAGCTCAACTTGCACAATGTAATAAGTAGATAATAATAAAAGAACAATAAAAGGTGAATATAAAGGCAATATAAGGGGATATATAAAAAAAAGGAATATATATATATATATATATATATATATATATATATATATATATATGTGCAATAAATGGCTGAGGTCATTCAACCCATGTCAGTTTGTTGTATCAACATTATGACCGTCTGACTGGCAAACTCATCAACTGACCTTAAGCACAACACCGTCCTGTGAGGAACAGCTTGGCTACTGCAAACACTCCATCCACACTATAACAGCTCAGATCCATAATTCATCTTATTTACCGTCTGCCGCAGTCACTGCAATGCATTACTTATTGGCAGCAGGCTAAGGCCACTTATTTTGACTTGCTAGCAATTTCTGGAGCTATTATGGCAATTTAATAATGCACCACAAAAATTAATCAGAAATCCATATTTACCATTCACGGGGTGCTTATTTATTTATTTATTTTTAAAGCAGCCCTCAGATGAAGACCGGGTGTAAATCAATCTCTCTCTCCGTCTTTTTTTAGTCGGGAACGGCATCAGACTCCAGTTAGCATAACCCTGATCTTGCCCCTGATCTCAGACCCAGGGATGTTTGTAAGTGTACTTTGTAGCATAATGCGTAGAATCAGTGGTAAGGCCAGTCTGGCCACTGTGTGGTAATAAAAGAAACTTTGACTATGACTTTAAGGAACAGTATAAAGTCCAACAGTGACGTCAGCCCGTCGTCAAAAAATGAGCCCGTGTTGCACAAGGTTTTCGGACCATAAAACGACCGAATGCTTTCTCGCCGAAGGAACAGCCAACACTATAGTTAGACATACGGTGCAGTATGCGGTTGTATACTACAGCACTGCTGTATAGTTGAGTTCTCTCTTATTTTTCAATTCAAATTTGAGATCTAACACTTAACACACGTTAAATTGAAGGAGTCGTGTAAAAAACGTCGCTCAAACAGAGCGTCAAACATGAGTCAAAGTTGGGCGAATTCAAAGTCTGTCCTGTGTTCACACGACTAACAACACAAACAAAGTAGCCAGCGTTTTCCAAGCAGTCATCATGTTTCTGCCTGCTGTACAGGCTCAGACATGTGGCCTAAGGTTCACATAAACATTTTCTTTTTTTCACTCTCCTCTGGGTGCTGCGCCTTCGATACAAAGAACTCACGCACTCTGAGCCATGTTCATTTGGATTTATTCGAATCAATGTCAGGCTTATGGAGAGTTCTAAAAGGCAGAAACAACAAGGGGTGGAATTGGCACTGTTTTGCATTAGGCTTTAAAAATGAGTTCGCTTCAGGTGTCTAACATGCGCAAACCTGTTTTGTTTTCTGATGCTGGGGGGGAATGGAGATTTAAGAATTAAGAGGTGGCGTTCCCAACGAGTTCAGGTCAAATCACAAATAAAGGAGTGCGTATTAGTCACGCGGAGACAGATTTTTGTTTTGAATTTCTCCAATCGGTGTATCACTTGTTGAATACCTTTGAGATCTACACATACATTCACTCATTGGGAAAAGTCTACGATTGGCTCTGCACTTCTGGCTGAGGGAAACAAGCAGTATGTCAAAAGAACAGGGGAAACGTGACCACAGTAGATGATGCCCCAGATACCACTTCAGTTTTTCATTCCCTGAATTGTTCTCAGATCATATCTAAGCCCTGTAATCTTGTTTTTTCCCCTCCAGCAGTTAAAATAATCTAGGTTAAAGGCTGACTGAAACGTGACCGACGCAGAGAATGGCATCCAGACAAAAATGCTTCTCCTGAAAATCTGCGACAAACTCGAGGCACCGATTACGTCAACCTAAGACATGCCATCAGACCTGTAATTGCTTTGATTGCCGATGTATTGTGATAAGGAACTTAGGAGGCTTATGGTCGACCATTCACTTTTATGTGCTTCAGCGGTGAAGAGCAGCTACTGGGTTCTTCTCATTTTCCAACTGTTTGGCAACAGACCAACAGCAACAGTAGGGCGCCTTGTATTTAACTACAAAGGTACAGTCTCTTGTCTCTTCACTGACCTATATCTGCTGCACCTACTATCTACAGAACTTGTATAGAGCTAGTTTATCAGCAGCTTCCAAGAAGGAAATAGGGTGAAAAAGATATTACAAAAGTTAACTTACCACTCCTTTCGGTATCTAACAGGTGTCCGTGGGAATTGAACCACTGTACGTTCGGAAAAGGGTCACCCGTGACGTTGCAGTCAATCAAGGCGCAGTTTCCCTCGCGGGCTATGATCTGGCTTACTTTGGTGAGCACCAGAGGGACCATACCACCATCTGCTCCGCTTCCATTCTCAGTACTGTTTTTATCCATCGCTGCGGCGTTCATAGCCCCTGCGGTGCCGATACTGACGGCTGACACTAAATAAATAATCACGTATCTGTTTACCCCGCTCATTTTCACTGGCCGTGCTGTACCGAACCCACGATTAAAAGTCATTCTGCTTGCGTCTTCATGTTACGGCTATCTCCAGGTAGCCGAACAAACAAGAGGCAAATCGGCATTCATACTAGTCTGTTGGAGTCTTCTGCTGAAGAAAAACAAGTAAGAAGAAAAAAAAAAAAGAATAAGAATGATTAATGCACTGGAACGACGGTTTCAGATCATCTGCTTAACCAAGATAAGGTCTCTTTCCTGAAGTTTATCACTCAAAAAAGCTGTCGCTCCTCCCACGTCAGCGCAGTATTTATGCTGCATTCATAATACCCAGCAAAATATTCTGTAGCCAGTAGCGAACATATACAAGTTACAAATATCTACCGGTCATAACTGTACGTATCCATATGGCAGACAACTTCACGAAGTAACCTTAATGAATTATTCGGAATATTGTTGTCCTTGTTAGTTTCACCGAATAGTCAGCTCACGCTCAAATATGTGAACAATGTATGTTGCAATTGCACAGTCTCAATAAAATACAAATGCCAGCCGTAAAATTAAAAAAAAATAAAATAAAATAAAAGAATCCTAAAAGAACATCAAACAAAAGGAAACTGTCAAATGACTTGCACTCATTGGACAGGTATAGTAAGGTTCATTTTGTGGTTGCTTTGCCTCATATATTTGAACCAAAGTTCATCGTCCACAGTAAGACTCCAATCTAGCTTTAAAAAAAAAAAATATTGCAGAATATAAAGTGACCGCAAATGACTTGACTTGCAATATCTAACCGCCGAAAACAAAGGGTTTGCTAACTAGCTAGCTAGCTGGTCAGCTGATGCATTCTAGATGTGGTTAACGTTTATAGCCGTTTTTATGTCAAGCGACTAACTTGAGACTGCGACCGGCACTGGAATGTTCTCACAACTGACGACAACTACAACATCAGACAATAGTCGATGTATGTGAAAAAGATCGTTATATACAGACTCAAAGAAAAAACGGAGGTAAACTGAATACTAGCGTTACCGGAGTAAGTTAGCATGCTAACTAGTAGCACGCGACCATAGCAAAGCCTGCTAACCCAAACAATTATCTCACTACTGAGGACGGTGTATATATTTACACACGCATACCTTGAAAGACAGTTCCTATACACGTTATCACCATATTATCTGACAACATTACCTTATTACGTCGGTTTGTGTCATCCAAATGTTCAGGCAAAACGGATTTCTGGATTTGCCCACTCGCCAGCGTACGCCATGGACTGCCGTGCCACTTAATTCACTGCCGCCGCCTCACTGCTTCACTTCAGCGTGTACAACCAGTTTAGCAGCTCTAAAACTGGGTCGGTCTCATCTGAGAGTGAACCATCGTCTGCCGACCGCAAGGTATGCGCGTCGAGTTATTATTTTTCTCTCAGATCAAAATGAAGACGATATGCGATGTTTAAGGATTCGACTAAAAGCAATACAATTTGACTGTTCTGACCGTTATACGCTGTGATGTAAATTTAAGGTTTGTAAACATGCCCTCACTGTAACAGTCTTACTAGAGAGAAACAGATTTCCGTGATGCGACCTTAGTATTTCAAATATTTCAAAACAGGATAACAGTTTAAATATTTAGGCCTGCTCCAATTTACGAGGCACTTAATGGAAATTGGCAGTACAATGAAAAGTAAACTGTCTCGGTGTGATGTCGTTGTTGTCTGTTGTTGATCATTTCCCTTTCCTCTGTTGTGAAATACTTCAAAGGGAACAGGCAGTTGTTTTCCGAGGTGGTTTTTCTGAGAGAACAACAGTACAAAATCTAATCTCTACAGGCACAGTTATCAAAAAAGGCTTCAACGTGCTCCACAAGTTTGACTTTTGTTTGTGAACACCACTTTGTAAATAACCCATACAAATGTACTATGGCTCTTATGAAGAATGACTACATTTGTAATAGTTCGCTTTGATGCAAAACAGGAGTGGTTCCTATGTGATGAGTGATCATTCTTGAACGACCTGTTTATTTATAGAACAGTTCTAATTCAGAGGCCTACGTTATGGTATTGACAGCCCTTCCAATGTCAAAGCCTCACCCAATCCACTCAGCAGAGAGGAGTTTTAAAAATGGAAATGGAAAAAAAAAAATTCTATATGGAACGATAAAATCAGTATGAAGAGAAGTGAGTCAAATGGACCTCTGCTTTCACCACAAAGCCCAGGGAGAATGTCTGCCTGTAAGCTTATACAAAATACAGCTGAGATTTACCATAACATCTTTCATGGTTCACTGTTAAAGGCTGTACACAAAACACTCCTCTTAAGTACCATACACACATACATATACACACGGTGCTTCTTTGTGTCTATACATGAGCAGAGCGCATTGTCACACCCAAGAAACTCTGTACAGGAGTCAGAGGCTTAAATCTCAGACTAGTCCTGTGTCCAGGCCTATTACAGAAATGTTAAAAAGCAACCAGATACAGAGTGCAAATGAGGTGGGGAAAAAAAACAGTGTTACTTAAAACATTGTTTCTATCTCTGATAGTTAAGATGGAAATGAATAAAAGACTTCATTGTGTTTCTATCATTAAATGTGTTTTAATGGTTTGTTTGAGCGTGACCGTTTTTAGTGCTTAAGGAACTTAGATTTCGAGTGTTTTAGTAGCGTTCAAGCCAGTTAAACACATGGAAAAAGGAGAAGGACCCAGTGAAAGACAGGTAGTGTTCTAATGTTTTAAAGTACTTCATTGTTTGGGGTCTGACCTGTTAGGATATTAGCCATCTGTAAAAATAGTTAATAACAACCTTCCAAGAAAGACAAGGTGCCTTTTTAAAATGAACACAGTATTGTAGTAAACACAAATCTTTCTCATAGCATTACTTTTTTTAAACAACACTTTCAAATCTTTTTTTTTTTCCGTCAAAGTGACATTCATCCACAATAAATAAATTGATTTCTTTACAGTAATTATCGTAAACAGAATTGTGCAGAGGGAAGTTGCAAGCCTTATTGCATTTGATTCTGAACAGAGTCTAAATGTTTTGTAAGGTTCTGTGTGTTTCATTCCAAAGAGATCCAAATCTTTGTGAAATCACTGCACTGTTGATACTTGAGAACTAAACAAAGACCTTTGTGAAGTCCTGTTATGTTGATCTGGTATTTGAAAGCTAAGTGAATTACTTCAGCACGAGAGGTTCTGACCTTTCTGGCTGATCTTTCAGGCAGTTAATGGCAGGATTCAAGTTCAGTTACTGCCTGTTTGTAGAAATCTTTCTCTGATCTTGAAAAATAACAAAGTTCCTTGTTTGTGGGAGAGTCACCCTCTCACAAGGCTTCTTTGACGAGTACCGAGAGTCTCTTAAAAGCCTAAAAAAGAAAAAAACATTAATAAATAAATAAATGAAACGCAGGGTCTGGGAATTATAGTAAAAATTGAACTTGACGTGTTTGCATGTGTGTACGCATGTGTGTGTGAGAGAGAGAGTGTGTGTGTGTGTGAGAGAGAGTGTGTGTGTGTGTTTGTGTGTATTACCTCATCAATCTGTTGTGGTGTAGAGAGAGAGAAGGCGGCTCTAACGTACGGACATGGATCTGAACTATCAATGTTGAACACACCCCCCGGAACCAGAAGCACCTGGACACCAAATCAAAAACGACAACAACAACAACAATCATATGTAAATACATGCAGCATAACACATGCAAATAAAATCTAACGGCTGACAGTAGGATGCTGATCATTTAATGTTTTTTTTTGCAGGAGCCTTAATAGCGAGTACGCTGGGATGAACACGAGCCCGTAGCCAGTTACGCAGAGTTTCTGCGTCTCAAAAGCCCTCATTATTTGTTTGGGAATGAGGAAAATTACAGCAGAAAATCCCCAAATGTTAAGAGGCAGAACAGCTCTTTGTACTTGTCGCTCTTTTCAAAGGTTAAACCAGAAAATCAGCTGAATTGTGAATCAGCTCTGTGTGTGTGTCATGTCGTGTTGTTGTGTGTGTTGTGTGTGGTGTGAGTTTGTGAGTGTCTGTGTGTGTGGGAGGGGGACAAATCACTGTGACGCTGTGTATTATGGTTCATTTCCATACAGATTCAAACCTAATTTTCCCCAAACGCTCTTTAGCCGAGAGACCTGTTGAATGGTTTCTCCTCTTACTGATATTCATCGGTCATAATTGTGCCACACAGTGAAAAATACAAATCACTAATGGCCAAAGGAGAGAACGTGAGAGAACAGAGCAAGTATGCTCTGTACTTCTGAATGTATATCAGAATCGCACGCGTTTTAGAACTCTGTCATAGGAAAAGAAACACATATTTGTGGCTTTGTCTGCAGGTCAAACTGAGCGTAAATATATGTTTGTGTCTTGTACGTTAAACTAAGGCTTTGACGAGTAACCATTTTACTTGCCTCGAGATTAAAAAAAAAACAAAACAAAAAAAAGGCATGTTGGTGTGTGTGTGTGTGAATGTTAAGTCTCAAAAATGCTTTAAAGCTTCAAAGATGGGCGCTGTGTGTGTGTGTGCGCGCGCGCGGGTGCGTGTGTGTGTGTGTGAGAGAGTGATTTATGCACCTCTTTTTCCAAAGCTTTCTCCATGATGAGCTGCTGCGTGTCTTTGACGCCTTTCAGTTTGATCCACAGGAACATTCCGGCTGTCGGGGGGTGCCACTCCGCCACGTCTGCGGCGAGTGGACATATGCAAACAGGGAAACACACGGATAAGCGCGGGGAACAGCTGGGGCCGTGTTTCTGAGAACAATGCGACTCTTATGTCAGTTTCTGCTTAGGAAACCACACAACTGGAAATTTGCATCACTGTAAGTTTTAACACACTTGATTCAATTATTCAGGGGGTTTCTCTGGTTCTAGATTGACTCTCAGTGAGTGTGTGAGTGTCAGAGTACAAGGTTTTCATACACGATAGCTCTTCATTAGACAGGCGAACCCAGCAATGGCAATACCATTCCATTGTCCCTCAGCCATACATTTATACTTATGTATAAACATACTTAAGCGCATAAGTCCATAAACGGCAAAAACGATAAAGTCAAATCGAGCAAACTGGTCTAAAACTGTGCAAATCCGAGAGAGAAACAACCAGACCTGTGAGCCATTTCTCTGCCGAAGAGAGCATGGAATTGCGTTGCGTTCGATAAAACTCTATGACCCTGTGCAGAAGAGAATGATTTTATTTTTCTCAGAAACAAACAAACAAACAAACACCACCACCCCCAACAACAATAACAACAAAACAAAACACATGACAACATTTGCAAGAGCGTAAATAAGGATCTGCATTTAAAAATGAATGCAAAATAAAAAATGTTATAATAGAATTTTAACGTAACACATCAGTCAATCGAATCCCGAACAAGTAAACTATGTATTTTTTTTTACCATTGTCAGTAACATGGCAGAAAACAATTCTAAGCCTGCTTTAGGGTGTATTTATGTTTACATTCCAGACACCTGTAAAAAACAAAACAAAACAAAAAAAAAAACCCTCAGCTTAACTGTGTCATTTGTGAGGAGAGAGTCATACTGAAACAATGAGGGAGACAGGAAGTTGCACCGATGACAAAAACTGCAACAGGCACCATGACCTGACCTAAAACGCACTCACCCATCTATGTGGTTAAGAAACCCATTCTGACCCCAGTTATGTAGCAGCTGGGAAACCATCATCTACAGACACACAGAGGAAGAAAGAACAAAAAGAAAAAAAAAAGAAAAGAAAAGAAAAGGGAGACGTAACTTCACCATGGTCTGACAGAAATTCGAAATCAATGCACTTTAAATCATTTATAACATGAGAAACATTTTCAGAATTTACTCCAAAGACATGAGTCGTCCGTTTATATTTTTACGTGCTGGCAAGAGTGTTTATCTATTGAATGTCTTACAAATATTCAGTTTGTCTAAGTGTTTTCTGTTATCTATTAACAAATAAGTTTTATGATTAGCCTCTTGAGGAGTTCAAGGACTTCAGCTATCATGAGCTGAGCGGGAGATGAAAAGAAAATCTGAGAAAGAGAGAAAGAAAAACAGAGGGGGGCAAGAGACAGAGAGACAGAGAGAGAGAGAGAGAGAGCAGTCTTCTTTGCAGACACATTACTCAGCCAAAACAACACACTCATTTAAGCTCTAACACTTCTTTTCTCTCTCACACCCTGGTCCTGTGGATAGCACTGCGGTGAGAATAACTGCAGGTCATAGTCATTAACAGAACACTATCAGTGTGACTGTCACCCAGCACCTGTCAGTGAGAGGCCAGCACACATATATATATATATATATATATATAGCATGAAAGGGAAAGAGAGACAGAGACACAGACAGACAGAGAGAGAGTGTGCTTATGGGATGGTGAAGGTTTTGACAGTTACTAACCTGTGTAAACGTGCTGGTGTGCATGGTAGAAGCCTGGATGTGCAGAACTATTCTATCCACTAAAGGCTTTGGCCCTGTGACAAAACCAATCCGTAACCTACATACGCACACGCAGGCACACGCGTACACACACACACACACACACACACACACACACACACAGAGAGACAACAGAGTGATGAGTTCTGTGTCTAGTATGTAATAAATAACAGCAGCAGTTTACTTCTGGGAAAAACATACTGATTAAATATAACATTTTGTACCACAGGAAAGTAAATGCAAATCTTCAAATTTAAATAAACATGTGAACCTTTCTTTTTCATCTGAGGGGAATTTTCTGTGACAAGCATGAGTCATACATTCATTTGATAGCATGTAAATGAACACCACCAAACTTCAGCCACCTGGGATAGTATTACAGAGACACACGGACGCACGCACGCACACCCGCGTGCACACACACACACACACACACACACACACAAAGAAGAAAGAGAGCGAGAGGACTGAGCTTCCTGGATTTTGTATTGCTCAGTGGGACTAAAGGATTAAACAGATGCAAAGTGCTTCCCTAAACCACTTCAGTTTGGTGTGCTGAAGACACACACACACACACACACAAAACTTCCAGCACGACTGTTTGTTCCTTTAGTACTCCAGACCTTACCAGCTGTTTCAGCTGAGTCTACTGAATCTGTTGCCTGGAAATATAAATGATCTTAATTAACTTAGTTTATTCAGTGGCACAACAAACCCCATGATTATGGCAACAGTCCCCAAACACGCAGGCACTGCCATGCCCCAGCAACCAATCAGAAACGCCAGAACAGCCTCACATTCAGACAACAATCGTTACCCTGACGACAGAATCTTGGAGAAGGAGTCTGTCCTGATAATACGCCCATCAACATCCATGGAGAGGAACGTCGGGGCCCAAGGCTGAGAGCAGGCAAACGAGAACATCAGATGTTTCCGTCATTAGTCCCTTTTCAATTATAATTCTGAGCATTGTGAAAACAAATTAAGTTCATTCGGAGTTTCCGCAGACAGAGATAGTCCTAAGCCATTCACCTTTTGAAACTGGAGAAAGTAATAGGGGTCGTCTTCAATGATAAGTAAGTCGTACTTTTGCGCAAGCTGCAAGTGAGAATAAAATAGCATGTTTCATCAAAAAGAGCCCAAAACATATATCTCTGACCAAAAAGTCACAGAGCAATACAACAAATGTAATATTCAACCCTGTTCTTTTTTTTTTTGCATACTTTTCAAGGACAGCCACATACCTCATAAACTTCCTTCTTCCTCTCTAAGGTCATGGAGGCTCCTGTGGGATTTCCCCCATTGGGGATAGTGTAAAGAACTCTGGGAATAGTAGTTCCAGGCTTACGCGCGTCAGCCGGGTCCCACTGCGCCAGTATCTCTCTCAGGCCTTCGGGGATCATGCCATGCTGGTCACTGGGAACGTTAATGATGTTACAGCCCAGAGGCTGCAGCTGCACATCAAACACATTAAGATGAGAAAGGAGAACAGGGTGGTACACAGAAATGTGGTCTATTTTTGAAGGGGGAACCAGATGGTTTCTTACAGCTGCTAAGGTACCAGAATATGTCGGTGCATCAAGCAGAATATTATCTCCTGGATTCACCAGCATCTCAAACACCTGACAAATGACAAAAAAAAAAAAAGTTTGGGTTGCAGATAGATGCAAATATCTGCTCTGCCGTTTCAGACAGGCAATATCTAGGGATGATTTGCATCTGTCATCGACAATGATCCCAACAGTTTGTCAGAAGAGCATGATTACTCATACAACCATCAGTGTGTGTGTGTGTGTGTGTGTGTGTGAGAGAGAGAGACAGAGAGAGAGAGAGAGAGACAGAAAACAGAAGTGTGTGTTTATGATACACAGCATGGTACTGAAAATGAAGTCATAGACTCGGAGAACTACAGAAGGCGTACTTTGCATAACCCTTCCTGGCTACCGGTGGTGACGCACATTTCCATCTGGCCTCTCTCTGGGCTGTAGCCTGCCGTCGGAGGGTTGTGGAGGCTCCGCTGCAGCTCCTTCATCCAGGAGACCAGCTCTGGAATTCTGAGAAGACGTTACTAATTTTAAATCCCCTCAAATACACAGGGGACACGTCGAACATCACAGTGAGGCACTGAAATCCATATGCAGTACAGGATCATCTTTTAGCCAGTCACTCTACGTGACTGGTTTTCTAGGAACACACAAAACTGATTTTCTATGTCACTTCTTCGTCGAAAAAGGCCAAGGGACAAACAATACAGTCAGTTCTAAGACCAGAGCTGAACAACTTTAATATACAGTACTTTATAACTGCATGAACATGTGTTCTAAGAACAAAACTTTGACAGTTCTGCTAACATAAACGTACTTTATGGGCTGTGTGTCAGGAAGCTTACCCATAGGAGCCTGAGTATTGCAAAGCTCTCTTCATCACGGTCTCATCGAAAACAACCGGATTCCCGTTTTTCACATGGATGGTGGCAGATTTGAAGGGGAAAGTGTTGGGGTTTGGTGCACCCCCCGCAAGAGAGATCAGGGTAGGGGGTGAGCGCTGTTGCAGTTCAGCTTCACGAGGGTAGAGGACAGAGAAATGTATTCAGTAAACACTGCATATAAATAAGTAAAGTCATTCAGCTGCATTACTGGGCTAAAATTGAGGAGCCAGTTTAACAGAACTGCTTAAACACTGTTTTCTTAAAGATTAGTGAAACAATACTTAATCTCTCTCTCTTTTTTTGGTACTTTTTGTAACCTCTACGGCAGTCATTGGTTTAAAGCACATGTTCCCTTAAACGCACTGTCAATAATCCTAGACATGAATAAATCAAGAGAATCGTGGCTTACTTAAAATGCGAATGGGGGACGGTTTCCTTGCTGCGCTCACAGCAGTCAAAAACCTGGAGTAGTTCATCCTTAGACACGAAAGCACAATTAAAAATTAACTCTTCGACAGCTCAGGTTAATCCTGTCCTACGGGTTGTTGTCCTTAAACGTTACGCAAGCTTTACTTTCAACAGGTGGTATACTTCACAGTACATACAACGCATATTTGATATTTAACAAGATAATGCAAGCTGTCGGACTGAAAGAGATTTGGTCTGGTTCGTCATCGTGAAGTGGAGAGAGGACAGTTTTACTCAGGATGTCTTATGAAACTGTTAAGAGATCAACACCGTAACAACTGAGATTGACTTTAGAACTTATACAAGTTATCTGAATAGAGAAAGTTCTACACCGTATTTAAATAAATGCAGAAATGTTGGGGATCGAAGAACGACAAGCTATCCTTACTGTCATATCATTACAGCACATCTCAGAAAATAAACACACACTATCTTATCTTTTTTGAGGACCACGTTTATTTGACTGACCTTGCGTGTCTTGATCTGCGTTTTGAATGTGCTTCTGGGTAATGTAGTTTTCCCGTCCTTAGAATGCAAGGAAATGCTGAACACGTGGAACTACATTATCCATGTTTACCAGAGGGAGCAGCACAAGCACGACCCAGTAAATGTTGACGGTACTGTGGCTAGCTAGTTAACACAGTTGTATTTTAGGGCGAATGTTTCTTTCCTATTCTTTCCGATGAGATGATTTAATAACGTTAACAGGGACATTTCAGTGTTTACTCAGAGAAGCTTCGCATCGTGTTTACTTGGCAGCGCCACGAAGAGAGTTGTTTGTACGTTGCTGCAAGCTAGCTAGATAGTTGGCTGACTAAGTTGTTGTTATGGTGCCGTCCAGTTAAGCCATATTTATTCAGATTTTTTTGCTGTTGGATTTGATGTAGGTTTTGTTCGCCATATCTGCTTCGATTGATCGTTTGCTATATTTTCTAAATTTTACTCCTAGCAGTCAAGCTAGATGTTTAAATCTGAACGCCGGTGATTTGGTATTCTGTAACGATGAGATCCATTTCACCCCGTAACAGTAATCAGTAATTATCAAAATATACCAGTATAGTCGCTAATCTTCAGGACCGGGCGGAGAAGTCAATGGGGAAAAGGAGAGACGCAATTCATCCCAGGTTTATTGTAGGTAAGTGCTTTACAAACGAATGCTCTCAAATAGACCTGAAGAAGTGACATAGGCCAGGTTGAAGTGTGCCATCTGCGTTTGTTCCCTTTCCATGTTGTATTCGCAATTTGAAGTAGAAACATAAAGAATTCACATAGACCTGTTTTTGACTGTTCTTCAGTGATCAGAATGCATTGCTCTTTGTTGCACACAGAAAAATCCACAAGACAGAAAAGATCAGTTAGCTTGTGCAACACGTAGTGAAAAAGCTGGACGTGCTGGGGTTTGTGTGAATTCTGAGTTAATAATACAAATCCAGACAAATTCTCTCACATTGTACTCACCCAACGAATGAGTTGTCTCTATCACTGTGTATCAGAATCAGCCCTAGCTGGATTTTACTGGGTTCCAGTTTATATCAAAAGATTTTACAATGCACTGTCCTTGAACTGCTACCGACTTTGGAACATGACTGCTGAGCCTACGCACTGTGGGTCTAAATACGAAAATTCTCCTCTCCTTTGTCCCAGGAGATGGGGATGAAACAGGGGTTTACAACGCTCACAAGAAGAAACATAAAAAACACAAGAAGCACAAAAAGAAGCACCATCGTGACGATGGCCACAGTTTCTCCTCAGAGGCGCTGGAGTCCGACTCCGGCATCGTTGTGAAACCTCCTCAGCTTAAACTGAAGATCAAACTGGGAGGACAGACTCTGGGCACTAAGAGGTAAACCCTGTGAACCAACAAAATCTGGAAATAATTTCTCGTGATCTGGAAATGATTTTGTCAAATGGTAACAGACAAGCAGTCATGTCATTTAAACCATTAGCCATAATAAGCGGGGTTTTTTTCCTCCTCTCCGTTGCACAGTGTGCCAACCTTCACCGTGGTCCCCGATGCGCTACGCCGCCCGTCCCCTTTGATGATTGTAGATGATGACGACGACGACGATGATGACGATGAAGATGAAGATGATGACGAAGAACCATCAGAGGGAGTTCCCATTGAACAGTACAGGGCTTGGTTGGGTAAGTTTATGTTATTTTTTAGAACTTATTCAGAACCCTTCACCGAGACACACTGTCAACATATGTCAGAGGGTCTATATAATTCTGTTTGTGTGTTCCGCACCAGATGAGGACAGTAACCTGGACCCATCTCCACTGCCCGACATGGACCCTGACTCCCCGCTGGAAGGCCCGATGGATGAGGAGGAGAAATGGCTGGAAGCTCTGGAGAAGGGAGAGCTGGACGACAACGGAGAACTTAAGAAGGAGATTGATGAGTCTTTACTCACAGCCAGACAGGTAAAGTGGAGCCTAAGTGAGATTCTATTGCATTTTACTGCCATTTCAGCAATGGAAAATATGATATGCTGACACAGTTGGCTTCAGGCACAAAGCCTGAGAAATACCTCAGACTGTACTAATTATATTTTTGTTTGTGGACTTGCGAAGTGATGCGGCTTAGAACTCGGGCATTGATTCTTCTTCTTTGGCTAAACAAATCCAGTTCGCGCCAGTCTGTCCTTCGCATCACACGTACAAGACCAAACAAGCCGTCGTAAAACGTTTTTTTTTTTTTCTCGATTTTTCTCCGCATCAGAAAGCACTCCTGCACAAGCAACAGACCCAGCCTCTCCTGGAGCTGCCAATGGGCTACAAGGAGAAGGAGCTGACCGCGGAGATGATGCAGAAACGGGAGGAGAGGGCCCGCAAGAGACGCCTGCAGGCCGCCAAGAAGGCGGAGGAGAACAAGAACCAGACCATTGAGAGGCTGACCAAGACCAGCAAGGCCAAGATCAAGAGCATGAGGGAACGCAAGTCCAAACAGACCCAGTGCCCCATGGTCCGTTACTGCGACTCCGCCCGGGGCGCCGCCGTCTCCTACCCGGCCGGCGTGCCGACCCCTACCCCCGCGCCCCCGCGTCCCTCGCCTCCTGCCCCCGTCAGCTGCGGGGTGTCCGGATGTACCAACCTGAAGAGATATGCCTGCTCCAAGACGGGTGTTCCCCTGTGTAGCCTTGAGTGCTACAGGAAAAACCTGCTGCTTGTGGAGAGTGCAGCTTAAGCCTTTTTTCTTTTCTTTTTTTTTTTTTTTTTTTCTTTTCTTTTGTCTGTCCGACGTTTTCTTTTTTTGGAGAGCTTTTTATTTTTCTCTCTGGGCTAATCGAATTCCCAATGGTTTGAAGTGGTTATGTTTCGAATTGCTGTTGCAAGAGCACACATCAAAGCCCAAGTAAAGTTTATGTTTCGGGTACTTGCTACTCCAATCCTTAAAGGACTGAATTATGTTTCACGACAAAAACCGTTGTTTAAAATCAGTGCACTGGGTGAACTAGACTTGATGTATTTATTTGGCATGTTTTATTTGGTTTAGACTATGTAAGCTTTCAACAGAACAGTTTTATTTTTCTAAGAAGACTGAAAATAAACTGCCACATGTATACTCTAGAGAAATTAAGAGGGTGTGGTGAGTCTTATTACAGTTGGGCTGCTTCTTTCTTCAAAGTCATTAAAGTCAAATTAACACTGCGTAACATCGTGTCTCGATGCAGTGTTCATGAGAAATTAAAAAACAGGAGAACTCGGAACACAATTAAATAATTTGTTTTATTAGCTTATGACTCTGCTGCCTCGTTAAACCGTTTCGATACATCTCTTCACTAAAGTGCGGATTGATCGCATTCGATCTGCCTGCGTTTGTTTAATGCAAAATGTAACTCGCACTTTAGACTGGACAGATTTCATACAAAAAAAACCTCACGGAATGCGTACATCTTAAATAGAATACAAAACGTGTTATTCTTTTCCCGTTCACATAAAAAGTAGCAGAGTGAGACAGTAACAAAACCAGTTTGGATTTCAGTCTGGCAAACAATGATGCATTAGTGTACACCTCCACTGCAGCACTGACTTGCATGTTAGGCAATGACAGTCACATTTGGTAAGGCTCTGTAATGAAAGGTCACTTACGTTGTATCGTCAGCACCGAACATTATCAACGTCTTTTTTGCATAGTGAAAATGAGAGGGGCTGGACCAGTTGCCCTGCTTAAGTAACTATGCCCTTTTAAAAGATCCAGCTGAGGTAAAACAGTTTTACCAACTCCCCAATGCCATATCTGATTGGCTGAGAGGAGTCCTCTGAAAACCAATCGGATGGCCAGCAGAGCACAACCTAGTCTGAGCAGTGTGTCAGTTCAAGTCCATTGGCATATCTAGACTGCGTAATTTGTCTGGGTTCTCAGCCAGTCGATGGCAGTCATCCGGCTCCAAGGTTAAATTCAGACAATCACTTCTTTTCCACTTCGGGGTGAATTACTGAATGGGCTTTAAGTCATTTGGAATGTTTCCTTGACTCTTTTCCATGTCAGGGATAATAGGAGCCCTGTGGCTTGTGGGAAATAGGCTGAATGAAAACTTGGAGCCCGGAATTGTGCCATACAACTGCCAGTTATGTACTGTTATAAGTCAGTTCGCACACACACACACACACACACACACATTCCCTGAAACATCACAAGGCTAAGCCGAAAGACAGCCTGAAGGCCATCTCCACGGGAACCTCTGCCACGGAATCATGGAAACACACGTAGAATTCCTGAGGGACAGGTTCTAGAAGCATCCGTCTGAAACAACAAACAACAAAGGAGTACCTTCAGTGCATGTGGAAAATCTATTCTGATATTTTCCATTGTGCGTGCGTGCGTGTCTGTGTGCGCGTTGGTGAATTTAAACAAGAAGCGGTGATTTATACATATTTACAGATTACAGGGGGTAAAAGGAGGCTGTTTGACTACTGAGTGATGAAAATGTTTGCTTTCAGGACGTCATGGAAAATAAGCAAACAAAGCAAAAAAAAAAAAAGGGGGGGGGGGGGGGGGGATATAAATAAATAAATAAATAAAATAAAAATAAGAAACCCCAAAACGGACAGCTTGGATATAGAGGCATTCTTCTGATAGATGGCTGTTTATCCCTCCATTTTTGGTTTTGATTGCTTGGAAACCAAAGCCCCAGCTGTTTGTCATCCCAGTTCACCCAGACTGACTGTTCAGGTTTGCGAAGCTGGTTTTTTTTTGTTTTTCTTTTTTCCCTTTGGAGAGATTTATTTCCTTAAGTCTAAAGCAGAGCGGCTTTTACAGAGGCTGCTCTTAAAAAAAAAAAAAAAAAAAAAAAAAAAAAAAGCAATGCTTTTCTCACGTACTTAAACGCTCAGCCAAGAATGATGCCTGCGTTAAACATCTCAATATTACATTTACTCGCTTAAACTGATGCTTTTGTCTGGAGCCACTTTCACAGTTCTCACTTTCGATAGCTGACGTTATGCGCTTCCGGAACATTCCAAGAACCTTGGAATGTGCCTTGATCAGGGATTAACAATGGCGTTGAACCATTATGCTTGGGGTTTGAAATCAAAACCTCCTGTTACGTAAGCTTCTCCGTTACCGCTAACGTTCATTCGTTAACATGTATTAAACACCGTTGCTTAGCGACAACAGAGGGAGTTCAACCTGAAGCGGATTTTGGGGCCCTTGTTGGGGTGCAGCCGAACCGCAGTCACGTACCCTATAACCCAGTAGGTCATTGTGGGCGCTGGCTTCTTCTGGTCGGTCCAGTTCTCAGGTTTACACTGGAAGAGAATCCCGTGTTCTTTAACTGGACCGAGGCCACCAGCTCGCTGTGGTCTGTCGGCACCGCGCCTGTCCTGTTTAGATAATGACACACACAGGATATGCAGAGATGCAGAGAATAGTGGGAAGCAGTACAAAAGTCATGACTCACATTCACATTAACATGGCTATACAAACCGCACACCACACACACATACACACACACACAACAGACTGATAGACGTGAAGGCTTCACATTATACAAATGCTGTAAGCTATTGCTCTGGACACTTGGCTTCATACTCTCTCTCTCTCTCTCTCTCTCCCCCTCTCTCACACACACAGACAGAATATTGCCAGGAAACTACAAAAATTCACAAACTGCTCCTGGTGTCTTGGCAATCACAATCATACACACACGTACTCTCACACACACACACACACATTCACACACACAGATGCCAAAATTCTTCACAGATATGCAAACCTTCATAATCTAAACACAATCATTACAAAAATGCTCTCTCACTCACTCTCCCACACACACACACACACACACACACACACACACACACACTCACCCTGGGCGGCAGGCTCTGCTGAAAGGCAGCCCTAATGGACAGGCAGCAGTGGTGGAAGTTACGGATGAGCTGCGGATGGATGGAGCCGCTGAGCTGGGCCACCTCCCTGTGGGTGGGGGCGATAAAGATGCCCTGTACTGTCTCCATCAACACGTAGTGGAAAAGAGTGTTCTCCACGCCGGCAGTCAGCCTGGGGGGGGGGGGGGGGGGGGGGGCGGTGAGAGAGAGAGAGAGAGAGAAAGAGAAGCAATAGATGAGGACCACACATGACACGAATACGCACGTATTCACGCGCTCGGAGCTGGCGAACCAACGCTGCTGCTGAGGAGAGACACACATGCGTGCATGGCTGCATGTGCACATGCACACGGATAACTCCTTAAACGCAAATAGATGTGGTTACGTTTTAAAGAGAGAGCGGTTACTTCATCAGCATTGCACATATCCAAACATGTGCGTGCACACACACACACACACACACGCACACACATTTTCAGAGACGCTCTCTTGGCAACTGCATCAACGAGAATGAACAAGAGAGAGATAGAGAGAGAGAGTAAAAGAGAGAGAGAGAGAGAGAGAGAGAGAGTAGAAACAGAGATATTATTGAATTTGCACTACAAGCGCACAGACACACACGCAACAACCATGATGTCAACACCGAACACACAGAATAAAGCCACTAAACCAGCAGCTCATGCGCATGTATATATTAGAGGGAATTATGGCAGAGAACGAACGAAACCCAACCCAAACTCAGCTCTCCTATTACAACTAATGAGTTACATGATTTGATACGAAAGAAGGAAGTAAAATTACAAAAAGAAAAAAAAAAAAAAGTGACGCGGGGTCCAGGCATGTTTAGCTCATTTGGCTTCTGTTGATTGGATCCAGGGTTTTTGCAATAATCCAACGATGATTCATTAAACCTTATCTGATTACAGCTCCGTTTTATGTAAGGAATCACAAGTGCCAAGGATAAATTGAAGACAAACTCACAAACACACATACTCATATGTTTGTCTTTATCTCTTAGTGGGGGTTTCCCGTGGATTTCTATTTTAAAGTGACTAAAGATTAATAACTTGATCTTGATTTTAGTGAAGTGTAACTAAAGATTCTTTTTGGCACATTTTGTTTGGGAAAAAAAAATCTTTAAAAAAAATACAAAAAACCTAAAAAAGGCAAGCATCCTAAAAAGCCTGACGGTTGTCAGATGTTTATCCCCTCATGGGGACATTTGGTCCACTCAGTACCACAAAATATGGTACACACACATCACACACACACACACACACACACATACACACAGACACACACAGACACACACAGACACACACACACACACAGACACAGACACATCACACACACACACAGCATGGACTCACTTGAGGGCGCTCTGCATGTCATCAGTCTCTCTCTCAGTCAGGCTCTTCCTCAGGGAGCCCAGGTAGAAAGGGTTTGGATGCTTCAGCCTGGGGATCTGAGCACACAAGAGACATATTCATTTATGACTGTGCACAAAATAAGAGCGTCTCTCTGGGCAAGGCCTCCAAAGTTCGAAAGACGAACCCGGCGAAATGGAGAACCAGCCCTGACGACGATGAACTATGTGACTCTGCAGCACCAGTGTAACCTCTCGTTAAGTTTTAATCCTAGTCTGCTTATGAGATTGGGATTTAAGACTGCACTTCCAGTGATTAAGCGTACACCTAACCCGAGGGGCTGTTTTTCCGACCGCGTGTGGCGTGTGTCGACCCGCTGCTGCGTCTTTCTCTCCCCCCTCGTCTGTCTTTCGTTTGTGCGCTTGAAAACCGGGTTTTTCGGCTGGGGGATCAATGAAGTATGTACTATCTGAACTTCTGGAAACTCTGCGCAGTGAAACAATTACGCCGGATCTGCTCTGGATCTACCCAAAAAATCTCCCAGCACTCAAGAGCTCAAACAGCCATTACAGCGAGAGAGGCACTTTCCACTCTCTCTCTCTCTCTCTCTCTCTCTCTCTCCCTCTCCCTCTACCTCTCTCTCTCTCTCCCTCTCTCCGTCCCAGGGTTTATGTATTAGAAAGACTAAACCAGGCAGCTTGTCCAATAAAACTAAAGTCAGGGCGCATAAATCATAAAGAAACAATGACTAGACTTGATTCGCAGCCATGGCTCTGGACGCTTCTATGTATGCATCGAGTGGAAATCGAAGGAAAATCTGAGAGTCAGAGAGCGATTGAGAAAGCGTTTTCTCATTCCCAGTGAACCCTTCTCTCGTAAAGCGAACGCTTCAAGTTGAAGCCCAGAAGAGCCAGAGGGGAGCATGTTTCATATTTAATTTTACTTATAATATAAACTCTCTGTTAATTTCTTTCACGCCGTCACAGAAAAAATCCTGCACGGTCATAGAGGTGAACGCTACCAGAGCCGTCGTTTTGTTGCTCGTAACCGAGTTCTTACCACAGATACACTGAAGAAGTAACCGTTGAATAGAGGAGACTCTACATCCACATGAAAGCTAAATACAATGGCGGTAATAGAACACAGCGGTTGGAACTGAGAGTTTGTACCTTAAAGAGACCTCCGCTTCCTGCACTACCATCTGAGCCCCCCGAACCCAAAGAGTCTCGTCGGGCGCCGGGCAGTCTGCGGGCGGAGTCTGGGGTGGAGTGCGGGCTCGGCCCGGGCCCCTCCCCCTGGCCCTCGCTCCCGCTGTCCGACAGGCTCCTCTGCGGACTGGGGCGCCGCCCACGCAGGGCCGACGCCGCCTCCCCAAACAGGCTACGCCCCCCCCCTCGCCCTCCGGGGGAGGCGGAAGACGGCTTGATGGCACCGGCCAGCCGGCTGAGAACGGGGGAGCTGCCAATGGCGTCCAGCCGGTCGCGCCCGGCGGCGGCAGGCAGGAACCAATCGGCACACGAGAGGCAAGGGGTGGGCGGAGCCGCGAGGCGCTCCTCGATGCCGGCGTCCAGCCCCTCCAGCTGAAGCAGGGTGGCCTTGACTTGGTCCACGTAGACGCAGTCTGGCCCCGGGGAGCCCTGAGCGGGAGACGCACAACCTCCGGCCTCCAGTAACACACACTGCATGAAGTGTCTCTGAGAGAGAGAGAGAGAGTGGAGGAGGAGAGAAAAGAAAAGTAAGTGTTTCGGCGGGTGGTGCTGATTCCACGCAATAGGAATGCGCACTATTACAATAGCAATAAACGGAGCAGCGGGGAGACCAAGCGATGGAGGGCTACTAGGAGGAGACTGGGGTCTGACACAACACCATTCATCACAGTACAGACTAATGCACGCGCACACACGCACACGCACGCGCACACACGCAATACGGTGTGTTTGGATAAAAAATACATCAGCATTAGTAACAATATTATGTTTCTGTGTCAGACCTTTGCTTGGCCAAAGCTTTATTTATGTGTGGTTAAAAAGTGGACACGCAGAACCTGAGGCTATGCCGGTGCTAGTCAGAACAGACTTAACAGACAGACTGACTCGCCTCATATTAAAGAACAAAACAGTGGCCAATGTTTCCAGGTTGCTAGATGAGTGGCAAGCCAAATTAATGACCTCATCTTCATGTACATGAACACACACACACACACACACCCACCCATGATGCTTAGAACTATACATTTACATTTATATTTATTCATTTAGCAGATGCTATTATCCAAAACGACTTCCAAGTGAGGCATAACACAAACCAAGCATGTAACTGTTGAGTTAGGTTCGGCTAGGTTCAGTATCAGGCCAGATACTACAGCTATAAAACCAATACCAGTCAGCAAAGTGAACGCTCTAGTTTGGATTTAAGGCGGTTTCCCAAACCCAAACGGTTCTGTGGCCTCACCAGTCCCACGATGAGGAGGAAGTAGCGGCCCTGGGGCTCGCTGTAGCCCAGCCGCGTGACCAGGGGGCTGGGCTGAGATCGTCTCTGTGGAAACACCTCCCTCCAGACCACCAGCTGTCCCACCCGCTGCTCCGAGGCCAGTGGCAGGAGGCAGTAATGTTGACAGTACAGGCAGACGTCTAACAGGTCCTCCTTAGGCAGGTGGTTCGCTATCAAATAGCCCTGCGGGGAGGGGGGGGGGGTTAGCCGGACACATGGAAATACGTAGGCACGCACGCATATGCATGTTACTCATGTGTAAACACAACACGAAAAATATTTACAAACAAAAACATATGAGAACACGTGTAAACAAACTACACGTCTGTGCATTGCGTAACTAAAGAGTAATCACCCAATACACAGACCGGTTAATATCTACGACTTTAACATGTAAAAATGACGCACGCTCATCACCAGTAAAGAGGAGCAAAATGGCAAACGCGAGTATCAATGCGAACGACAGTCTTATGTTGCGAATGATGGCGTGAGTGCTCTAAAAACAGACATGACTTAAAAGCATCGATCGAGCTGGAAAACCTGGAAGCTATTCGCATCTTAGTCCTTTTCTCAGCTCTAAAACCTCCGATTCATTTTTTAATCGAGGGCGTGATAATTATCAGATGTGTTTGAATGTGATGAAAGCTGTGGACCTCCAGACGCAGGACCGGGGAGACTCTGGCCTTTAACAGGAAGGGGAGGGGTTTTGGGGTTCGATAGCATACGGATGCATACAGTCACAGCCGACAACACGCTACAGACAGCCGTTAATGACAGTCGTTTAGGACAGTGTTCTTCACTGGCTTTTCTCGCTCTCTCCTGATGTCTGATTTCCCGCACACTGAACAGCAGATGGGGGGGATTAGTGGAACTGAATCAGCCACTTCAACAGTTCATTAATCATTAAACGTGTTCGCTTGTTCAGCAGATGGCTTGCAATTTGAGTGATGAAAAGGGAACAACGTAGTAAAAAAAAACTATTTAAAAAGAAATGCACATATAATCTATCACTTGATACACGCAGGAAAATTCACTTGGCGTTTGACAGAGTGACTTTGGGGATTCCGATAACCTGACGCTGGTAATGGCAAAATATGAGCATATTCAACAGGACTCTGTCGTATGTGAAACTCACCTTATAGAACAGACAGGAACCCAGAATGACGTACAGACGCCTCATGCCATAAAAATCTTCAGACTGTTGAGAGAGAGAGAGAGAGGGGGAGAGATTATGTGGTTATTAGTTTTCTACAAGAAAAAATTCAACATGATAAAATCATATCAACTAAAAGACAATGTAATCAGTATAAAAAGGTATATGCATAAGCTGAATATTTTATCTCACCATATCACCAAAATCTGAAGACTCAAAGTCGGAGAGAACTGTATCAATTTCAACCTGTGAGCAGACAGAGATGTGAGAGATGGTTATTTACAGTGCAAACCGATAAATGCAACATTCAGGATGAATTCAGTAAATAAATAAATCAATTATAACTGTTCTTGGTTAAAAGTGATCAACAAAAAACTAACCTAAGCATGATTAAAACACAGTTAAAAAAAGACAAACACACAAAGAACAAAACTGTCAGACTGACTTTCAAACACGTGACCAGCGGGGGGCAGCACTGAGCAGAGTAAGACAGCAT